>NW_020451229.1:0-240622 GCF_003343035.1 Apteryx rowi | reverse complement strand
TTTTTTTTAGCATAAAAGCCCATCTTCTATCAGGGAATTAAATCTGAAACTGCTCGCCTGGAGGTGATCAGCTTTCAAAAATGTTTCTGAACGCATTTCTCTGTTGAGTTTCATCAGTTGATTTGTGCGCTATCATTATGTGACATTTATCTCTTGTGAGGATAGAGTGCACATCTTGGTTGTGTTCACAACCTTTACATTTATTAACACCGAGTATTGGCGAATGGTATTGAGTGCAGTGCTGTATGTCCAAAATCTGTAATTTCTACATCACAGGAGTGGCATTTTACACTCAGCAGTCCTGCTGTGGTCATTTAACCATGGTTGCTCTTGATTTCATCATCAGAATACTGTGAGGGGATTGTAATGACTTACTCTGAGTCTTCCRTATTTCACTTGTTACAGGATTGGGAAAAATATTACAGTGTTGAATAAATGAGTCAATTACAAGTGCCACTAGGGTAACATTTGGTTAAAACATTTGGTTTGTCTCCTCTGCTCTGCTGAGGACCTTCACTAATGCTTTGGGTTTGTTACATTCGGATTTCAGAGTTACTCCTTTTGCAAAATTTTGCCTTAACTGGGAATGAAGCACCAGTTCTGTGAAGTGACATGGTTTTAGAGGTCAATAAACAAGAGTATATGTTTTTGTAAAGAAATGTAATTGAAAATATAGCTGTAGAGTTTTTTCTGAGTTAATGCCAGATAAGCAGAAATTAGACATTTTGCGTAATGCCTTCCTGTTGTTTTGTGTAATTACATCATTCTCTTTCATCTTGCTAAGAGACTGAGTCAAGTAATTTTACGAAGTGCCTGAAAAAATTATTATTTTACAAAATGGTTGGCTTAATATTGACAGTATGTATCTATGTCATTACCACCCACACTGCTTTCATGTTTCCTTCCTCTCCATTATTCCCTATCCAGGGGATAGCCAAACTGACAAACTTTTGCCCACTCTGCCTGAAGTTCCTCTTTAAGATACCTTTTTCTTTGATGCTAGTAAGTAGTTAGCAACAATTATTTTGTGCCAGAGCAAGCCAAAATCAGGTATTTGAATTATTAACAAGTGTCTGTGCTTCATATGGATAATTGCAACTTTGTTGATTATCCTGCACTGCTATCCGTGCACTACACAGGTTAATTGTTAACCAAGGTTGTAAAAATTCTTGAAATATTGAACCTGACCTATCTTTCACTGCCTTTAGGGGCCTGACACTAATCTTGTATGCAGAAGGGAGTGAGGTCTTAAACAAAATCTGGCTAGACCTCCTGTTTATTTGGGATGTTCAGCATCCACCTTTGCCTTGCAGGATATGAGACTATTGGCTAAAGGTTTCTATCTTTTTCAGCACTGAGCAGCAAGAATTTGCCTCTGTAGCCATATGTAAGAGGATTTTAGGCAATAAATTCAATTAGCTAGAAAATTCAGATGTAAACATCTGGTGATAATGCTTTTAACATAGTAAGGAGAGAAAAAAAATCAATATTATGTGCATAAGATGAATGTTTTCATGCTACTTTCTGTGACATGCATCAGATGCAGGAAGAGCATTGTGCTGTTTCGTGAAGGTACCTCCACTGTTCTGGGAAAAAATGTCCTTGTTGTATTACCAAACTTTCAAAAGCTGAATCTTTTGTATTTGAAAATACCAGGTGCTAGGGAAAGAAAGGTAATATACCTTGAAAGACAGTGTCATTTGACATAAATTATATGAAATTCCCACATTTTGAAAAAGCAATAAATATATTGGCAAATTTTTGAAGCACTACAATGTTCTAGTATATGTCATAGCTTCATGGATTTCTTTCTATTCATAATTCTTCTGCCAGTTGCTTCTCTGATTTATTAGAGTGATGCATGGATGCTTGGGATTACTTTCCTGTCGTAGAGCATATTTGCTTTTATTACTGTTTTCATCATCCGGCAAGCTAGGGTAAGCTTTTGCAGACTATGTATAGAAATGAAATAACACAGATCAATATCAATATCTGTAATTTGATGCTTTCTCAGATATCTGGAGGAAAAAGGATGGCAGCAAAATGATTTAAATAAGGTGAATTATAGCCCTGACCAAAAAAAAAAAAAAAAAGTTCACCAAATGAAAGATCCGAGGTAAAGACTATGAGATGATCAACAAAATGTGTTTAAAAATACAGACTTGACTGTTACTTAGCTACTGAGAGTGGTTACAGCAGAAAGCATGGTTTTGGAGAGTCATAAGGCTCTAATATAGGACTTAAAATGAAAGTGCTTACATAACTGTCCAGCAACTGCAGAAAGCTGTATGAACTCACTTGAAGCAGAGTCCCCTACCTGATCTCAAAGTAAACTTAGAGCAATGCTGCTGAAGTCAATCCTGCTGTTCTAGATTTACACTGGTATAACTCGGAGAAAGGTACAACTCATACTGTATAATGAATAAAAGAAAAAGAGAATTACAACGGAAATATAAAAATTATCCATTTCTGTTGTCTGGACTACTGTAAATTTTGTATTGGTCATGGACCAGCTTCTCCTCTTCTTCTCCTCCCCCCTCCTGGAGAAGTTCTGCTAAACTGACGAATGTGTGACATTTCTGAAGTTGGTATCTTGTAGCAACCTTAAGGAAATGCATTAGATCTGAGAGATACATTTTGAAGATATTTGGATACCCATCTGTTTTAAAAACTAAGGCTAGAGATATCCCTTTATAGGGTTCATTTAACCTATATAAAAGGTTCATGCATAACAACAAACGAACAGTAGGTCAGAATCAGCCCCTTATATGTGAGCTATTGCTGAAGCACAGGTGGAAAATGCTGCCCACCCGTGTCAGTAGCACAGCCAGCTCCCAGTATGTGCCTCACTAGATGTGTTGCAGGTACACGACTAACCAAGCAAGCCCCTAAGAAAGGGAGCTCCATGCTCCATACACAAAAGTAATACCATTTTTTTCTTTTCAAAACTGCTACTATATGTCCAAGAGCAACTGAAAAATTGCCATAACATGCAGACTTTATGGAAGAGCAAGCAGAGTTAGTCTACTGGCAGTGCAGTAGTACTAATTTTGCCCATTACTTTATTTTTTCCCCATTTCTGTATAGTTTCTCTGTGATCTGCTGATTGAAGAGAGATCTAAAGTTATTCTGGGTAGCTTTTGGAAAGTGTCATGATCTTAAGCTTCTTGGCAGTCAGAAAAGCAAATGGGACATTAAGTATCAGGACAGGAGTGGAGAATTAAACAAAGAACATCACTGGAAACCTTCTTGTAAGTCCATATTACACATGTCCTGAACACTGCATGAGGTTCTTGTCCTCTCCAGTCACCCCATTTCAGAGAGTCTAATAGATCTAAAAAATAAATATGAGGGTGACAGGAATCATCAGAGATGCAGACTAGCTTTCATATGAGGAGAAACTAAATTAACTGACTCTTCATTTTGAGAAGAGAGTTAAAGGAGAGTATGACAGGTATATAAAATTATGAATGACATGAATAAAGTAAATAGGGAGTAATTATTCCATAGCTTTTAATCCAAGAACTGAGAAGTAACAAATGGCATCATCAGGCAGCAACTTCAAAACAAAAAAAACTTTATTCATATAATAACTAAACTGTGAAACTTGAAGCTGTGAACTGTGGTTCAACGAGTTTTGAAAAATGATTAGATTCTTTTCACAGAAAAAAACAAAAAAATGTCCATCAATTGCTATTGCCTCCAATGGACTTCGTGTGACTTCTGACTGAAAAAGTCTGCAGACTGCACATTGCCAGAAGGCAGGAGGAAGGAGAAAGGGGGAAGAAGGGCATCTGGGAGGGTTCTCTTGTTCTCCTGCTTTTTCCGAAGCCTTTCCTGCTGGGCCCTCTGGAGAGAACTGTGGCAGTRGATGGATCATTGATTCGATCTAGTGTGGCCGTTAGTATGTTTTATGTTGCTGTACACTTTCTCAGCTTTCTTTCTGGCTTCGTTAGCACTCTTCTGAGACTTAGGAATTAGAAGAGGCATTTTTGAGGATACGCCTGTCTTTAGGAGCAGCCTGAGCAACATCTGAGCTCCACAAACGGATATCCAGTTAGCTTGCATAGGTGGGTCTCACGTTTGCAGTTTAGATGCTTGTTCCCTCAAGAAGAAACAGTAGTATCTTATTCTTGTTTTTCTCTTTCTAGTTGTGGTATGAACACTGTGGAATAAGAAGAGTCTGTAGTTACCAGGTGGTGGGAGAAATGGCTTTTGACAAAGCTACTACATAACACAGTTTGTTTGATTTTTTTTTTCTTCTATCCCGAAATCAAAAATTTTCTATGTTCAAATTTGTTTGTTTCTGTAAAGAGTAGGACTGAATGTTTTGTCTTTTTACTGTTGTGCCAGTATGCATAAAGCCTGCAGAACAGTGTATATTGCATATGTGTATTTAAAGCAGGATATTAAATGATGGTCTCGAATGTTTCAACATAATATTGAAGGGTTTCCACCACTAAAGGCTYATATGGAAGCTGAGGTCTGCCGCAGACTATTTTATTGGTACCCATAATTAATACTGTTTTTTTATTTGCTTCTAAATTATATGCTTCATTTTCTGCGAATAATGAATAGTCTCAGAAATGTATGTTCAGAAAATTAGTTATGATGGTAGTGGGACAGAACATAATTTCAGGGCTGGCAAAAGAAGTCTTTCTCATTCCTGTGATCCAAAAAGTGAAAAAAGATACAAAAATTGTTACTAGTAAGTATATTTGCATTTTTTCAGATTGTTTTGGTTTTTATATAGAGAGATAGATAYGCACACACACATATATACACATACACACATGTATATATAGTCTGAAAATAAGTAATAGAATAAAGAGATAATGTTAAAAATTCATGTAGTTTTAATTATACAAGGCATGAAAATGTAATTTTCCTCTCTTACTAGTAACATGATATTTTCTCCTAAAGTCTTTTCACATTTTTAGGGAGAGAAATCTTATGCATGAGACTTGAATGTTTAAACCGGTCCACTCCTGAAACTAAAACAGGTGACAGAGGCAAACACAGGGCATCCACATTTTCAGTCTAGGTGTAGAAACGAGCACATTCCCAGAGTTATTTGTTCAATTGTCTTTATGATTCAGTTCTCTGTTACAGAGGCAAAGTCTCCAAAGCCATCAGAGCACATGTGTTGAGGTATTCCTAGGCATGAGTGAAAGAAATACCCAACACCATGGTATGCGGGGCATCAACAGAAAGTCGAGGATGCTAGGAGGGAAGGAACCCCAGAGTTAGACAAAGGAAGAATGTAAGATTCAAACCTGTAAAAGTGTGTGTGTGTGTGTGTGTGTGTGTGTGTGTATGTATTTGCATAATAAACTGTGGATGTTACAAATTATATTAGATATGAGGCCAGCTTCCTTGTGCTGATTTTTACTCTGTTTACAGGTCTTATGTAAATCGGGAGATGGAAGAAAGATAGCACTGGAACTCTTGAATTATAGGTTGTAGTCTTAGCTGTGCCACAGCCTTTGTTTTTGATCTTAGGCAAATAATTTAATCTTACATGCCTGCGTTTCTGTGCATCAAGAGTACCTAATATTAGAAAAACTTCCTGACAAAAAGGACTGTTGTGAGAATGCGTTCATTAGCATTTCAGAAAGTAACTGTCCTCCTCCCCCCCGCCAACACTTTAAGATTAAAAATTCTTATGTGACTGAGAGATTACTGGGAGGGTAACACATCTGTTACAGGAAGAGAATGCCTCTTGTTTTCACTGCCGTACAGAACATCATGGGAGCAGCCAGCATCTGGTGGCAGTGTGATAATAGATCTAACAAATTCTTTGTAAATGCATTTTTAATCTGAGAAAAAATTGTGTGTTGTTTATTCTCTGAGGCAAACTACCTGTGATGGTTAGAGGAAGCATAAAGGAAGTATTGTTTTGAGCTGAAACTTCCCCCCAAATTCTTCTGTTGTTTGGGCTTAAATCACTGAAAAAAAAATTTCTCTGGACTTATTTCTGACCACCTTGTTCCAAGACAGTATGTGTGTTCACATTCAATAAACCCCATTAAGAATATACTTAATTGAATATAGTTAATTACCACTTCACAATTTTTTCATCTGGTAGTAAGTTGATGTCTTCTGTTACTATTACAGTATTTGAAGTATTGGGCTACTGCTTTTGTTGAAAACAATTTTTTATGTAAAGAAAGTGTTGAGTTTTCTGATTCTTTTTTAACTTCACTAAGAATCTATTCATAGCAATAACAAGATGCTTTTTCTTGAGCTATATATGCTGACTTTTTCCCCCAGATTAAATTTAATCCTTCATTCTCAAAAAGATCCTTAATTCTTTCTAAGTAGCAGAAGGGAAATGATCCAAACCCTTGGCATTAATAGCCATTTTTCGTTTAACTTCAGGCAGTGCTACATAAGTGCTTGAGGAATGCCTATAACTTTGCATCGTAAATAAATACTGCTGTTGCTCCATATATAGAATGCACAGTGCTGAACCTTCTTTAAAACAACGCCATTTTTGACTGTTTCAAAAAGGAAAAACCACAAATTTAAACCAGTCAGTTACAGTTTATTCTAAGGGCTTTGGCTTGTATGTATTTTTCCTAATTTGTGTGTTCCCTATGATTCAAAAACTGAGGCTCTTGGTTAATACAGGTCATTACTAATCTTTTCTTTTTTAGGAGATACTGCTTTTAATAGTGGAATTAAAAATCACATTCCTAATACCTTCACATTCAGACAATCAGCACTTTAGATCAGCTGTTTGACTATAGTTAAGAGTACTATTTAGGTGATCCCATTAATGCTTGACGTTTAATTTTAGAATAGGATGCTTCTATAGGCTTACAAAATTATGGATGTTAAGAGCATTAGGTTAAATTATTTTACTATAGGTAAAGCAGGAGATTTTTCTTCCTAATAAAAAATAGAATCATTGTCAAACCTTGGCTTATGATAGGCATAGTCTTCCTACCAAGCGTGAAAACCAAAACATATCGTAGTGAAGAATACAGTAATGTTTGCCAACGAGAGATGCAGCAGTTTTATTCATCCCTTTTCAGGGCAATTTTAGAAAATGATCTTGAGTCTCCTTCTATTGGAACGTGACAGAACATGTTTTGGGTCTGTGTTAACCCACAAGTAGATGCCAGGATCTGAAGAGGTCACGTAAGAGAGGCAGGGGGAAACAAAAGTATGCTTGGTAACAGATTCCCTTAGCTGCAAGAAATAGAATATCCACTCCCAGAAGAAAAAATTCTGAGAATGGACCCTGTGCTTTGAGTCCTCACATGTCACATAACCGTTCTTCCAAACAACTACCTGATGTCTACAGAGAAAATACTTCTGGTTGTTCTCCGTATGCTGTAGTTTAGCATTTAGTGAGCACTTCTTGTTTAACTTAAAACAGAACATTGTATATGTAACAGTGGTTGAATTTACTTAAATTATGCCTGTTGCAGCTTTACATTACCTTTGTGTCTCGTCTAAGAAGTCCTTAATGATAGTTCTACAAAACTGTTTTTAAATGGGACCCAGATCCAATTCCTGATTTAGGCTCCTTAAACAAATTAGGCTTCTGAACTAACGCAGCAATTTGCATAACATTCCACTCTATTTTAATTCCACTCTATTTTAAGCTAAAATTGCTCAGCACTTTTTAAAACTTGCAGCAAATTACTTTGCTAATGAGACTAAATTACTCCATGATGTTGCAGGTAAATTTGTCTGCAATAAATCTCATGTGGCGTTTACATGTAAGGATGTTGTATTGTCTGCCTGCCGTTCTGTAGACACTTCAGAAGATACAGTGGCAAGAAATTAAAGTTTGAACCAGTACATTTATCTTAAGAGAATTATTGTCCTAAATATTATTTCTATATCTTGTTTTGATGGTGATTTGTTTTTGTCCCTTCATCTCCATTTTAAGTTTTAGGAATCAGCTCTCTGAGAAGGAGTCCTGAAACTAGCAGGCAAGGAGGTCATCTTCCACAGTGTTCTCCAAAAAATATTTTGTTTTTTCCCTCTTAGATCAAAGTTATTTTAATAATGTAAACAAGGCAAATGTAAGTAATGGAAATGTCTCAAGGACAGGATTTGGAATTGTAGTATAATAATCTAGGAATGTAATAATTTTATGTGTACTATATATGACCGGTCAGTAAGGTCAAGTTACTGGGCAGAAATTGGCCTGTTGGACTTTCCTGTAAGAATGCACTCGTTTGAGTAAATGTAGCGTTGCTGCCATACTGCGCATGAGAGGAGCCCGGTGGAAGTTGGCAAAGAACATCTCAGAAACACTGCACTATCACTAGCTTCTCTTTCCCTCATTCATGGAGCAGAATTGTTCAGAGTCTATTTAGATATAACATCATAAGCATTTCTTTTACTAGTTAGAATGTTGCTTCCAGCTTCTAAGAACATTAAAACCAATTATTACTGAAATTTTCAAGAAATAAATTGGGCTATCCTTTTAATTTTAGATTGTTTGATATATACTGCTACCTGTGCTAACAGTCAGTTATTTTGACTCCTTGCATATATGTAACACAGTGGCATTAAAAATAAATCCACATGTTTAAACACTTAGGTTTTGATAGAATAATGGAAATGTAAAACCTGCTTTCTTTATAATGGAAATATGAATAAATGCTGACAGATGCAGTGATTAGATGCTGATTAGGCAACAATTAATATCTATGATGTCTCAAAAGGCTTCATTGTTGTTAGATTTCTTTCACCTAATTTGGATGAAGAGTTATTCAAAAGTAATGATAAAGAAAAATGTTGAAAGTACATAGCCATGAATTAATCTTTGCAGTAGGACTGTGGAGCTGTTAATGGTGGAACACTTAATGTTTTGGTGGGAAGAGGGGATTGTGTTGTTTTAGAAACATGCTATCACTGTATCAGATCAGAATAGTGTGTCTTCACTGTCTTGTCTCTGACAATGGTCAGTGCAAGATGTGTCGGAAGATGTTGCAAAAAACTCCGCAGAAGTATAAAAATACCTTCCTAAGCCTATCTAGCTGGTGGCTTATCTAGCTAATAGATAATACATCCCTCATTATTGTATATCCTGTTGGATGTAGCAAGTATGTGTTTTCATTACTCTCATAAGTACCTTGTTCTGCATCTGAAATCTTAAGATTCATTGATATATTGCAGTAGGAAATGCTGTCGTCTAATTCTGTGTCCTGTGGGTGGGAAAGATAATCCTTAAAGCTTCCATTTATCAGTTTTCCATTTCATTGAGTACCCATCTTTCCTTTTATGAGATCGTAAATAGGAATGCTTAATTTGTCTTCTTTATACCATTTTCTGTTTTGCTTGTCTTTGCTATGGCAGCTCTTCTTCTCTGAATGAAATGCTTCCAGCTTCCAGCATCTCTTTGCTTATATAGAATTTTTCATGTCTGTAATACTTTTTGTCAGTTATTCACAAATCCAACTCTGTTTCCATTATATTCCATGTTGTAAGGCAGGGTAATCAGAATTAAATACAGAAGAGGATGTGCCAGTTATACTTACTGGCAAAATTTGAACAATATGTCAGGTACCCACTTGCTGAATATAAATAGAAGAGGGAGGGTGTTTTGCTTTCTATCACGGTAATATTTATAGGCTGTGTTGGAATACTTCATTTTCTAACAGTCTTTGGCTAAACTGCATTTAAAATTTGAAGCTTCTCTTTTCTTCCTTTTTGGAAATCTTGCTCTGATTTTGCAGCCTTCTAACAGATGGAAGAGAAAATTTCCACTCTGTCTTACCAATAAAGGTCTGCAGTGACTGAAAAGGGAGATTTTTGCTTCTCTTCTTTGCTGCTGGAAGGAATAGAATAATTTTTATTTCAGCATTCACTAGAGTTCGAAACAGTAGTAATAGTGAAAACACCTAAAGCCTATTTGCTTTGACTTTGCTTCTGCTGTTGCAAAGCCATAAGCAATGGTCAGAATCCAGAGCTGGTTTTCTGCTGGCGTAGTATGAAGAAAGGTTGTTCAGTTATATTTTGTTCATATTTGAAAAGTTAACGGAGCTTTTAAATGTAAGAAAATAGTACTTTTAACTGTAGGTGAAAGCATGAATTCTGTTCAAGCTGACAGTACTGATTATCCTTACTTTTAGGGCAAACATCCCCATTCCCTGGAGAAGCAAGCTAGTCAAATTTTCAAGTCCTATTGTTAGATTTTAAATAAAGAGCCTGGGGGAACAGCATGATTTTTGTGCTGAATCAGTGACAGGCAGCATGTTTTGTCAATTAAGGTCATGGACTGTAATGTTGTTACAGCTTACACCTGACAATAATTCAGTTTCAAGCTGTGTTACGATTTGTACAAACCTTGGCAGGTATTTATCATGAAGAATAAGAGGTAAATCAAAAAGGCTGAAAAATATCCTACAATACTTGCACTTTATTTTTTTTTTCTGAGGGGTCTCATGTTCATAAATTGTCTTCTATCAGTTCTTTTTAGAGCACAGAAGGTATTCCTTGTGCAGAGTAATCTGAAAAAGAGCAAAGGTTATATTTAACAGGTAGATTGCAGAGCAGGCAGAAGAACCCAAAAGCTGTACATCCAGACAGATTGTTTTGCTGATTGCATCTGTCCCAAAGGGAGCTAAATACACCTGGGGAGAGGTCTCTGGACTTTTTAGACTGTAGTTCTGTATTTGATCCATTGTGTCCGATATGCCCTTAGTATAAGAATATTGCTTGCATGCAGCATAAAGTACTTCCTATCTGTGGAGCTTGATCTTCTTCTCTTACTGTTACTAGTATTTGGCGTGGTCAGGACTTAACTGCTGCTTGGAAAGAGAGCAGGAAGCATTATGGCACTGCGTCAAAACATGGCCGCTTCTCCTTTACGCTGGCTTGAAGAGCCAACTGGTGATTGCTCTTGTTCTGCACCCTTCATGAAATATGATATAAGGCTGAACATGTCACCCAGTTAAAATCTCAGGCATAATTTGTGTGGTATTTATTAACCAAAACTACTTATCAGCAAAAACAATAAAATAAATGAATGAGAAATTAATTAGATATAGAWAGTCCTAGAAATAAAACCACCCCTATTAGGTGGTTTACCCAAACAATACAAATGGTTCTTATCAGTTAATCAGGTTCAAAGCTTGCTAGCAGATCAAGCACCCACGCAAACACAAACAGGTCTTGCCAGTAGCTGGCTCAGACCCATGGTCTCTCTAGTAGCAGATCCTCACACCCCTGGTCTCTACAGTATCCAGCCCCCAGATCTGTGGTMTGTCTGATAGCTGGTTCCCAGATCTCTTATCCTACTCCCAGCTACTCCAGCTAGCACTAAACACCTCCAGAATATAGAGCACCTCATCCAGAAATACAGTTAGAAATAGCATTTAGTAAGATAAAAGAGACTACAGTGGTCAGGTACAGGGCTTGGCCAAACAAGCATATGGACAAGCAACTTGTTTATGTATGACTGGACCCTTTCATCACTGGCTTCCCCTCTCCATTTTCTCATGTGCGTTCCTCCCTGATCCTCTTCCTCTCTCTGCCTATGGTCCTTCCTCTAAACATCCCGTAAGTTTGCACATTCCCACAATTCCCTTGAAGCATCCCATAAGAAGTTTCCTCTTTCCCATGAGATCCATAATCTTGCATCTCCCCCCACCACGCACACACATACCTTTACCAGTTACAAAGCTCTGGTTGAACCTCTCCAAGGCTTTGAGTGGTTTCGTCAGTGGCCTGAGAGATCTCGTCTTTGGCATTGACTCCTTTACCTCCTGTTCCTTAGGGTTTGGGTATATAAGTATGGTTTATTACTTTTCCTGTTTTGTCTTTGTTTGTATGCTGGATAGGTGTTAAACAGCTGTACTTACATTCCAGGTATTGACATATCCTTTACATTCTACATTTCTTTTACTTTCCACATATCCTTACATTCCACACATCCTTACAATCTATTGTAACAAATTAGAAAAATAAGTTGTTAAATAATTCATGTGCTAAAATCATACACTAATCAAGTATATCCATATTTTTTCAGACRTATCAATATATTATTGACTTGTTTTAACAATGCATATGCTTCAGGCTAGTTGCATGTATCTTGTGGTAAATTAAATACTTAACAGTCCACTGTCACGGAAAACGTATTGTGATAGACACACTCTGAACTGATCATGGAGCCAAGTCCACTGAATTTCTCAAAGGCTCTTGGCATAGGACATGCAGGAGCTCCTTCTTAGGAATGTAGATTACATCTTCACTGCCTCCAGCACTGGTCTGAACTCCTGCTTGAGTTCAAATTCACCTTGTATCTTCATTGTGTGAACACAAATATGTTCTCAAATGCAATGCAGAAACAAACTTCAAGCAATGCCAGAGGAGGACTCAGGTGTATCATGCTGACATAAGGGCACACTTATCTGCCCGGTTGGAGTCTGGCACCTTTTTCTGTCCTGTCTTCTGTGTGGTGGCATCATATGACTTGACCAGATCAAGTGCTTCTCACCAGCATGCAGTAATGTTAACGGTGGAGGCCCAACTTTAAAAGGAAATTTCAAAAATTTACTTGAAAAAGAAAACACATGATTCCTCAGAGGAAAACAGCTTTGTGTATTCTTATAAGGAAAGTTTTTTATGTCAAAATTTATGTAAGGTATGTTCTTGCTGTGTTTACTTTGTTAAACATAGGTTTGCACTGAGCTTTTATTAAGAAAGCTCAATAGAATGAATTGAGGCTTACACACACTGGGATTGCTGGTCCCTGACTGGATTTGCAGTACACTCTATAAGGTCATGTGTGAATGAACACAGCCTGTTGTATTTAACTACCAACTGTCTAAAAGCATTTCCCAAAGAAATACAATATTTCTAATGGAAAAAAAAATAAAGAAAAYTCAGAACTTAATAGTGTTCTTGGATTAAAGAAGCATCTGAGAAATATATAACAAGGCAACACAGGTTCCCCCAACATTTTTCTGATCCTCATTTTTAAGGAGAAGAGGCAGGGTGAAAAAGAGACAATCTATTCAAGACAGGGAGAATGAAGTTGATCATATGACTGGCCAAACTCAGTTGTGCTAAAGAATCCAGGGTAATTCTTTTGACCGCAGAGATGACGACTCTGAAACTGATTGTGTGAGAATAGAGTTTATCTCCTGTATCTTCTGATAACTCGGTACTATACTGACTATTTAGTTGTAGAAGGCAAGCAAACTCAAGTATATTCTGTATTCTTTTTTCTCCTACATGTAGCCAGGCAGCAGCCGCTAATGTGTCAATAAATATTACATTCAGAAATGTTCTGTTCATATAACCTCAGGAGAGAGTATCTATCAAAAGTCATTTGGGAGAGTGGGATTTGATGCCCCACTGGTGTAAACTGCTGTTTATCCACCCATTGAAGTATTCTTATCAAATACATTTGGCAATAGCCCTGTTGAATTCACTGGAGCTATCGCAACTTAGCTTGAGTGAGAATCTGCCCTAAGGGACTCAGTAAGCCAGAGTGCTCCTCTAGGCTGTAGCCGTAACTCCATAAAGGATTTGAGCAAATAATTTAATTTCTTTGCCTCAGTTTCCATAGATGTAAATAGATTCTGGTAACATTCATCACAATCTCACAATTTATGAGGCATGATTAAAACTGCTGGAGAATACAGTATGAATCAGCTGTGTAAATATGGAAACATGAAGATGGGTTAAGACTTCTAATGAACAGTGGACTGTTGGAAGAACAAAAACAAAACAGTACAGTAGTCCAGATAAAGAACAGCATCAATAGATGGGCTCCCAGCTGTGAAGAAGCAGCTTCATCTCTATATGCATGACACAGCTACTTTGCAAAGACCTCTGAGCCTGGAAATTCAGAGCATGTTTGCAGAGTAACGTTTGTCTTTCCCAGGTGAAAGTAGGTCTTTTTTTTTTTTTTTTCAGTAGAATTTAAGACATTTTCTCAAATCAAATAAAGAATTATGTAACATAGTTTCCTTTCTGTTGTTACTTTTTTTTTTTTCCTGACAGAAATGTATTTTAAAAGAATATTTAATGACCCTGTTTTGAAGAAACTCTATTAGTCACATCAATGTGCTGCTGACTTCAGGTTCCTGGTAGAGAATGAGCTGCAGGAGCTGAATACAAGCAGGCTGTCAGTTATTACAGTTGAAAAGGTACAACTTAGGAATGTAGTCTCAATATGGCAGAATCATACCCTTTCACTTAGAGAGGAGTGGGAGGTAGCAAAACCTGTCACCCTAGAGCATCCACACGGGTAACTGCGAAGGGGCCTGACAGATCCTGTGGCTGGTTGCTAGGAGATGGAAAATGAGGAGTGCTGGCTGCTGGTGATCTGGTGGAAGGTGGGTGAGTTAAGAGCTGCCATCCTGGGCTCAGAGCAGGGGCCGGGTTTTGACGTGGCCTGTGGCCTCCGGGGAGAGCAGGGAAAATGGCACAGGCACAGCTTGCCTCTGAATGGAGATACAGCCCTTGGATGCTTCAGATGAATTATAGCGCCCAAAAGAACTTTTGCTATATATTTAATGTTTTCCTCGTTCCTCTCATCATTCATGACTTTTTTTTTAAACCAGTTGGTGCAGCAATTAAAATAATCATTTTGCATATTGTGCAGTACAAAAATATGAAAACAGTCACTGTCAGGCATGTGTTCATTCTGTTGTTCCTTATATTACTTATTGTAGCAGCACCACTTCTGTATTTTTTAACAACATTCTTTCTTCCGTCAGATCGCATTTCTTTCCAAAGGTTGAAGTGTGAAGTTCAGTGGTGGGTTCACCTTTTGTAGAACTGGTTTATAAATTTCTCTTCCTAGTCTGTTGCAGTAAATGTCATCTCTTTTGTCATGTAGGTGGCTCTTCAGGTAGTATGCTTGATTTTGAAAATCTGTTTTATTAGGGGAAGCCAATGTATTTTAATCTGAAGATGAAATCATAATAGATTCAAAGATGTAAAAACAAGCAAACAAGCAAACACTCCCCCACCTCTCATATAAACTTGGGAAATGTCCCTGGCGAATGATTTCATTGCAGGTTGTCCTGTTCACATTGGTGAAGTTTTGATCAGCGAGACGTATTGCGACACATCCTCTTTGATCTATTTTTCTGTTTTCTAAATTGAAAGGCATCACTGTTTCTCTGAGCAGTAGAAGCATGGACTCTCAAAAAGGTTAATCAACTCTTACACCTGGATTTCATGTATTGTACTAATGTCCAGTCACATCTATGCCCTTTGGATGTAGCGCTGGCAGCTGTAGTCTTCCAGATGACCTGCATACTGCTCAGACAGTTCAACATGATATACTGGTGTAATGACTACTTCCAGGAAAATATTTTGGCTTATCTCTAAACTGTAACTATTGCTGTGGTATTTGGCCCAAAGCTGTGTTGTAACTGTATACACCTTATAATGTTTTAATTTAATACTGTAATATCTGCAGTATAAATGAGTATATATTTTTTTCAACTGTAAGACTGCTCTATTACTGGATCTTGCTATTACAAAAAGAGGAATGTGCCACATAAAGTGGTAGAAGAAAAGCGATAGCTTACATTTGATCAGTGGGTCATTTTGTATAGCTCAGTTCTGGAGCCCCAAAGGTGGAGTCATTTTTCAGTCTTTATTTGCAGCAAAGCTTGTGCTAGGTGTATGAAACACCATACATCAGTTGTACATAACTAGTTAGCAGAGCATGAATTTCTGATGAATGTGGGCATGCTTTGTTTAACCTTTTCCTTCTTCTCTCAAGCCTCCCCCACTGTGGAGAACCCCAAGAACACATGTACCTGAAAGAACAAGAAAATAAAAATTTAGAAACTGTGTCGTGATAAACTTCGATTCTAAAAATAACGTCTCACTTTTTCCCTGCCATTTTGAAAATACTCTATAGCTGTCTCTTTTTAATGTCCTAGGTAAAATATTGTTGTAGGTGGTAAAATGGCTCTTTAGGGTGTCTGACTTGGCTCTGGACCCTAGCCAACAGCACACAGAGAAAAATTTTGACAGAACTGTCAATATAACTTACTTGAAGGTAAGCCATTGTACTCCTTGGACATTAGTTATTAATCGTGCTAGTTTATTGCAAGAAGATCCAAAGTTGTTTACAGTTTGAGGAGCAAACAGTGCTAGAGAACCCTGAAGCTGGGTTTGTTGCAAACGGATTTGACATTTTGTAATAAAATGTTTTTGATATCCTCAACCTTCTTGATCATTTGTCTCAGATATGTTTGTGCTTTTCCTTTTGTGTCTTTCCTTCATATAGTGCTTACCTGTTACTTGTTTGTACCCAAGGTAAGAGTGCTCTTGTATGTTTTTTTTAAAGTAACTGTAAAAAAAMCCCTAAATAGTGGCATGTCACTCTTGAAAACAACAGATAAAACCTACTTATTCCCCCACTTCTCCAGCTTCTTTTCTGAAGGTTCATTTCTGACCTAAAATTATAAACTGTATCTTCACCATTTAACTAACAGAAATTTTGTTTCTTACGAATTTTACAGAAGTTTTGCATTTGCTGCAAGAGTCCAGGATCTGTTCAGAATGGGGATGAAGGCAATGCTTTCTTTCTTTGGAAATTTAAATAAAAATATGCAAGTTGAGAACAGAGTGTGTGTGAGAAGATCAGGGAACTGAAGTGATAGTTTTTAGTTCCTTAATTTGAAGTCCTGTCACAACACTTTCCAAACAAAAATCAAACCACTGTCTTTAGGCTCTGATATACATATTTTTGTAAGCTTAAATACATGGTTATCTTTGGAGCAGATACTCAGATGGTTTGCTGAATCGTATCTTAGAGATTGACTAAATTAATTTCTTAACATAGGTCAACTATGTGATTGTGTAACATACTTTTTCATAAAGATTGTAAAAMCTACAGATACCTGTTCAGAGCTTTTTATGTTTTCAGTTACCTTTTTTGGATCATTGAAATATTGCAAAAAGTACCAATATTTGCTTTCAGATTACTAATTTTACTTATTTGCCATCTTCAGTAATCTTCATTCCAGTTTATGTTGTGAATAACATTGTGATAGACTGGTGTTTCATATAAGATACTGCATTAGCAGTTTATTTTTGTAGGCCACCATAGGAACTAATAAGAATTTTGCTCCTACGTCACTTAAGGGTCACCCTCAGTCATAACAGTGTGTGTTCTAGCATGAATTGTCCATCACCTTGTCTTCATGTTTATGTAGACATCTTCCTTTTTCATCTTTGCTCATACAGCTTCTTCATGGTTCTGCTGATACAGCATCCTTGCAGAGACTATGGTAGTTGGTTACATTCCAAGTAATTAAATAAAAAAGGAGAGAGTCTTAAAAACTTTAATTCATTAAGCGTTTCTTTTTTTTCATTTGCAGAGCAGGAAAATAATAGTCTTGTGGTCTCTTCCTACAGTGTGTACAATCTCTAGCTTGTTTCTCCTCTGTTTGCATCAGTGATGTCCAAACTCTGAAGCAGATGATGTTTCTCCAGTGCAGGAGAAACCCTCGCCAAGGCAAATCTTGCTGAACCTTGAGAAATCTCTCTGAGGCAACAATTTTGGCTAACTTTTGGCTGCTTTTAAAGGGGTTCAGGTTGATCATTGTACAGTTACGTTACCACTGAAAGAATAGTAGGAAGAATCAAAGAAATGTAATATTACAGCTTTGTGGGGCTACTAGCATACCTTCGGTGGAGTATAGCCTGCAAAAACCACAGCTTTATTAAATTAGGTAGCATATATAATGCTGGTGTTCATTCCCTGATTTTATGGTCCTCACTTTGTTCTGTTTCAGATAAGAAGACAAGGTGGAATACAATTACTGGTGGACCTATTGGATCATCGAATGACAGAAGTCCATCGTAGTGCCTGTGGAGCTTTGAGAAACTTGGTGTATGGGAAGGCAAATGATGACAACAAAATTGCCCTGAAAAACTGTGGTGGTATCCCAGCATTAGTACGGTTACTCCGCAAGACTACAGATTTGGAAATCAGAGAACTGGTCACAGGTTTGAATCTTTCAATACTTTTTGTCACGTTTCAAACCCTGTTTGCACAGTTGTGTGGTGTGTGTCGGTTGCTCCATCAGTAATCTTTTATTTATTACCATCTTTCTCACGCTAACAAAATACTTTCAAGACCTTTGAGTATATGAAATATTGAATAACTTTATTTAATATTATGAAGTCAGTTTATTGGTGAGGGTTTCTAAATTGTTGTGGGGAAGAATTCTGCCATCAGCTGTAGTCTGTTCTCTCTACCAGCAGGGTTTTACAAGGTTTTCTCAGAAGCTGTTATTCACTTCTGTTATATCATCTATGGTGAGAATGATGTGGTTTTGTTTTTTTTTTATTATATTTCTTTTTCTTTTGATGCTGGTAGAAAAATGCAAATGTATGTTGGAGAGATGGGCAGTGTCTTCTGAAGTCTTTTTCTGAAATTTGATAGCATGCTATGTGATGTATGTTGTACACAGGGTGTGCAGGTAGTGGTAAAGATTATTTCTTTTCTTGATAGAGAAAAATCTGATCTTTTTAAGATTTGTCTTTTTTCCTAATAACACTGCGGGGAGGGAGGTTTCAGGCATACAGAAACACTATCGAATAGTGTCTGAAGTGTTTGGCATTTCCCTCCCCTTTCCCCTAAACCATCCTGTTTAAAATGCAAAACAGAAGATAGAAGATGACTTTTTTGATTTTTGCTTTGTGATTTCAATCTATTTGATCGCTAACATGAATGCGGTGATTAATTTAATGCTACAAATGGAAAATCTTAAGATCTTTTCATTATCCTGTTTTACAATGCTTGTTTTTCCATTATGATTTTCCTATTCAAATATGTGAGAAAAGTTCTCATTTTTGTCATAGGAGCATCAGCATTCACATTATCATACGTGCTTCTGCAGAAATTGTTCGTGCTTGTGGGTCAGGCCTCATTTAGGACACAATCAATAAGATTATCATCCCGTGGTTGACTCCAGATTCCTTGCTTGAGGGTGTTTGAATAAACTGCATGGTGTTTATTAAATGTAGATTTTTACATTTAGTTTTGTTTCTTAGTTACAACACCTATCACCTCCTACTTGTTAGGCAGGATTAATGGGACAGAGATGCCGAGTAACCCAAGCGCTGATGGTGCCTCCTGCAGAGTGACAGAATTACTGACAGATCTAATAAAGTGTAACCACCGCTGCGGCTTCCAAATCCTTGTTTGTCTCCTGGTTATGTTGTCTATGTCCTGGCTCCAGGGAGCATTCTGTCTGTTTATTCTGAGTAATAGGCCGCAAACTGCTAACGAACTTAAGCAGTGCACTTCGGCAGTTTCAGTGGCAGCTTCCATGCTGGCTGTAGAGGGAATACATAATGTCTTTAGGTCATTTAAAGCAAAGATAATAGGCTACAGTTTACACTCCATCCAGYGCACAGGATGTTGTTAAGCTCTGCTGAATATCTGCTGGAAGAAGGAAAGTGCGTGCTAGCACGCCCGCCRCATGGAGCAGCGGCAAGGGGGAGAGCTCTGACCTTCCATGATGGTAACCAGCACCGGTGCTAGAAGATGCAGCTAACAGGGACAATAACAGTCAAGAGCGCCGAACATCTGTAAAAGGGGAGCAGAGGAAGCTGACTCTGAGGAAGGGAATCAAGGTCACTTGGAGTTCAGGATTTCATTGCTGGACCTGTTTTTGTGTTTTAGCTTTTTGTTTTTAAGTAATCAATGTATCTTAGAAGGGCGTTTTTTGCCCTGGCTGAGTTTTATGCCTTTCAGAGTGCAAGTACTGGCCCTTGGTTTGAAAATGAAATCCGAACAGGGATATTAGTCTACAAAGCTCCCGCCCAAAGCAACGCTCGTAGCTGCACTTCTCATCTTAAATCCTTTAGAAAACCAGCTAGTGTTGTGCATCTTAATCAGTTCTCATTTGCTTTTTTGTAAAGTCCTGCAGTGTGACAGCTGCCCCACTTAAATTCCTCCCCTCTGTCCTTCCTGGGGAAGGATGGGTAACTCCTGCAGCTGCTGCCTCAGTAATGGAAAAAAATTTAACTTGGTGGTGGGCACAAGGGAAAATAAAAGAAGTTTCTCTTGTTTCTTGTCAGCCTCCTTGAGTTGAGGAGGCAGGAAGATAATTATTTCAGTAGTGCCACCATAGCCTGAAGGAAGTGCTGAGAAAATAATAGCAAATGTGTGTTTCCGTAGTAGACGTAAACCTTGAGCCTTTCCATCTCGTGTTCATTGTGTATTCTGCCTACACAGAAGCTATTCTTGAGGGCGCAGAGTGTCGGCCTTACGAAGTGGTAGGGGTTTTGCCATCACAGCAATTCCCCGGGCCGCAGTATTCCCCAGGCATGAGGCCTCAGAGTGCTTCTCCTGGGGGAGGAGGTGTCATGGGCACAGCTTTACAAATGGGGACTGAGCATAGCGAGGCTAAATGACCTGTCCAGAAACCTAGCAGGAGAGAGATGTGAATTGCTTCRATCAGGCACTTAGCTGTGAGGAACGAGACAGGGGCAGGAAATGTTTAGCAGCTCAGTTTATCTGGCTAGCAGCAAAGCATTCATTGCCTGCCACAATTAGCATGTAATACCTGCCCATCAGAGACAGTTAGGATATTCGCTTTTTCCTCAACCATGTGCATTTTGTTCTTTATTGTTGCCTCTGTCTAAAGAGATTATCAGTCCAATTTCCAGCTGTCTTAAGACTGGCTTTGGAAGGGCGTTTAAACTTGCAAACCACCTCTCTATCCCCAGCAGTTCCTTGTTTGTCAATAAGGTCTTCAGCTGGATTTGTGGCTTTTCCTCCTTCCCAGAAATTTCTATGTGCCTTAATCTCTCCAAAACCTGTCCAGAAATCTAGTAAGACATAGGCGTGAATCACTGATCAGGCACTTGGCTGTGAGGAAGGAGATGTGGGCAGGAAACGCCTGTTCCTTCTTAATTTCTCTCCTCTTTCTCCTTGTTAGCAGAGACCTTCAACTCATACTGAAAAACCTTACTGTGCTCGAGTTTTTGGATTGGGCAAACTGAACCTTATTGCAAAGCAGCATAGCTTCAAATACTTCCTAATGTGGAGCAAATGGTCTCATGGGGGCTTCCAGATGGAGGCTGGGAGGGATGGGTGCTGTCCAGCTGTTACAAAGTTAAATATTCTTAATGCCCATGAACTACCTCTTGAAATATTCCAGAAACACGTCTGCAGTCACTGTTTTTTACTAGAAAAACCTGCATAAAGCGAGCGAGCTATACCAATGAATACATATACATTTATGTAGAAATGAAATATGCTGATACAAATAGAGTTTTTTACAGGCCTATAGTGAGGAATCTGCAGTCTCTGATAATTTCCAGAGACTCAAGAAGAAGCTGAATTACTCTGCCTTGTTTCATGTAGGTCTCTAAGTAAAAAGTCTGTGTAATCTGACTGTACCATACTTAATTTAGCCATCTTTTCACCCTATCTCTGTGCTACTGCTTTTCCCCAGTAGCTCCTGGTAAAGGGAAAACAAAAGCCTTTCTTTTTAAAATCATTAAACGTTAACACTTTCGTAATAATCATAAATAGATGAGAATGCAGTACAAAATCAGCACAGAGTTTGCAGATGGTGGAAAACAAATGTTTTCACTTGTTAATAGTGACAATGTGTAGCTGATTTGGGACTCTGCTTTCGTTTCCTGAGTTAGGAGCTAATTATGAACACTTCCATGAAATTCTATTTTAGTGTCGTTTCTGTTTGCTTTACTTTCAGAAAAAAAAAAGGCACAAAAAATAAACATGAGCAAGGATGGCACAGGAATCCCCACTGATGCCTTGTGGAGAAAGTAAGGTTAATCAGCTACTGCTAGATGCAACCTACACTTGCTCTTTCTTCCATCAGCCACATGTGATAACTGTTTACCTGCCTCAGTTAAAACTATTGAAACTGCTATTTTCATTTGGACAAATAAAATGCATCACAAATGGAATCACAGTTTCTGCTTCCTGAGACATAAGCTAGCTAAATTAGCAACAGCCCCTTTTAAACAGATCCCCTATATGACTGCTACACAAGTTTTCAAACCACATATGATATACTTGATTAACAGGGCAAAGTGGATGATCCACTTTTAGAAAGCAGATGATTAGAAAGAGGAGATGTCACGCTGTCATGCTATGAAGGTTCGATAGCAACGACTGAGACAGTAATATAATAATAATAAAAAAGATGTTTATTTCCTCACACAAGTTCTTGGATTAGTAACATCCATTAAAATAATGCGATTACTAATTTAGGAAGGATAACACAAAACCATCAGTTACTAATTTAGAAAGGATAACCTGAAACCGTCGATTACTGCGTTATTAATTGGAAGGACTGCTTATCCCTACTTGAAAGCTTTCTTGTTCACTCTCCTAGTGAGAGGGCTCTCAACCTCGAGGAGTTACCTTAACCCAGCGTCCCAGGAAAAGGGGAGGGGGGGGATACTCACGGTCCAGCCGGAGAGGATGGTCAGGTCACGTTCCCGTCCCTGCTCAAACTCTCCTAGCTCCCAAGTCTCTTTTTATACGGCTGGGGCTCTGGGCAAACACTGCTTTTGCTGACTTTTAGCAAGTTTCGCAATCACAGGACTGTCTGTTTGTCTGCTTGGGAGGACCCTGCTAGCGAGGCAAGACCACAGCACCTCCGTATTGCTTCTTCCCTCCCTGGGGGTCCGTGCAGATTCCAGGTGGCAGACCTCTTCAGTCTTGTTAACGCTGCCATTCCGCAGCCTTGCGCATATCAATCCTTGCGCATATCGGTTGGTAGACGACTTTAGTCCTGTTAAGTCCTCTGTTCAGCAGCTTTGTGCACGTCAGCTCTTGTGCTATCAGTTCTTCTGCGTATCAATTGACAAACTTCAGTCCTGTTAACTCTTCACTCGCCCGTCAGATGTAACTAGAAATAATGAAAGGGGAAATTACTTACTGTGTGGGCAGCCAGCCTGCTGCTTGTTTTTGGTTGACATGAAGGTGTCAGAGATTTAGCTATTGTCTACTGAAAACAGAAATTAGGAAAATTATCAATTTTACCCCAAAAGTTTTAAAATGCAGGAACTATGTAACACTGTACATAGTCATATCTATCTATCTATCTATCTATCTATCTATATAGTGTCTATATATTCTGTTCATGTTCATTTTCATTGAATCAAAAAAGGATATTTTCCATTCCTGCAAAAAATTATCACAAGTTTTGTACCTAATCGTCCTTTTTAAAGAAGCACTAGTTGACCAAGTGTATTTGATTCATGGTTGGGATGGACATTAAAAATTCTTCATTTACTTCAGGGATTTGGGGTTCTAACATTCATTCATGCTGTCTGTAATTTCAACTTGAGCCAGCTGTTCTTTTGGCTTGGTTTGATTTTTGTTTCCCCACCGTTTTCTACAACATTATTATGTAGCTCTTTTGTTTCTGTGCCACTGATTAATATTAGCCTTTATTTTTAGCAGTTGGCAGATTCTTCTAATGAGGTATTTATAAACTTATTGATAGGCCCTCAGTGTTACTGAGAGCAATTATATGCTGTTCTACTTGTATCTGTCTGTTTTGAGGTAACTGCTGCAGTTGGTCAGAAATTCCAGTAGATACCTTTGAGCCTGCAGTGATATGTAAGGCAGGTTTAAGGGAGTATTTGATTTAAATGAACCTTTTCCCTTACTTCAGTAGAAGATTTACTGTGTGGGGTTTTTTTGTTTTGTTTTGTTTTTAGGTAATTCTGGGCAGTTCTTTAAAATTTTTAAATTCCTAGTATGGTGACACTTCTCCTGTTGGGTATTCCCAAAGTTAGAATCACATTAACTGTATTACTGTAGTTGTTTTCTATTTGTTACGTTATTCTCTAATTGGACTTTTTAAGGTATTACACTTTTGATTTCTAAGACAGTAGATCAAATTTAACAGTGTTATGGAAAAGGGCTGAATATTTAGTACTTAGGATTTTCAGGCAGTTTATCAATTTAATAATTTTCTGCAAAAGTGCCCTTGACATAGGCTCAGTTACTGGAGTGTGTAAACACAGATGTGAAATTTTATTGTGATATAAACTTCTCATTTAGAGGTGGCATCTATTTGTAGCCCTATAGCTCTTTGGAAATTTGATGTGACGATGAGTAAGGGGTGTTTTATCACACTTGCAGGTGACTTTCCACTTGACTTAAGTAAAGAAGAATGAGACTCTTCTATTAGCTATATTCTCTACCGTATCTCTCTTTGACATAATTCTAAAAGTCATGGCATACCTTTCCTTCCAAGCTTGTATTAGATGTTCTGGTCCTGTGTTAGTCATATTAAATGTCCTATTTATTAATTTTATTCAAGTTTTGTAGTAGRGTGATACAAGTATAAGGAAGCCTGGCCAGTGACAGACCTTGCTAATTACCGCCTTTTGATATTTTGTATAAAAGGGTGGGTTGGAAGATACAGATAGATACAGATACCAAAATAGATATGGAGATAGTGGCTTGCTTTTGGACCCAGAGAAAGGTTATAGTCCTTATAGTAACTGAAAATTAGATTATAAAGATATATATGCTATGTTTTAGGTTCATATATGTATGCTGGATATCACAATATTTTCAAACAGACAATTTGAAAAGCCATGTATATGTGTAAATGGTAATGATGATGTAACCATGGTAATACTGCTGAGACAAACTTGAAGTAAATTTGTTTCAGTACATGCTGAGCTAAGAGAATAAGACTGCCAAATATAATTTGGGGCACATAACCTTATGTAGTTACAGAAAAGAAGTGAAATAAATGAATGAATAAAGTATAGAAAGGCTTTTTAAGATGCAGCTCTCTGAATTAGCTTCTTCTCGGACTTCAACATCTGATCGTTTTGTCCTGTCAAGTCAAGGAAATTAGAAAGGTTAAGTGAGGAAGTGGGTAACTCCTAGCTCAAAACACGTAAAACACTTCTTTCAGAAGTGCTTGTTTTGATTTTGGCAGGAAAAGGTGTTAATTCATTTCTTGTTTAGTTTGTCCTCTGCACATATGCAAATTTCCTGTAATAACTTTAATGCAAGTGCTTRGAGAGGCTTGCCAAGCGCAGGAGCAGGTGACTGACTTTACCCTTGTAGTCAACAGCTGCAAAGCTCGATTGTGGAAGAGAAAAATGAAAAAGAAAAACCTGTTAAAAAAATTCCAGCTGTCATTGGGAAACTTTTTTTTTTTAATAACCACTTTAGTAAAAGATTCACAGTTTTCAGATCTACTGCCTTAGTCACTACAATTTGCTTGTTTGTTTAAATGCCGAATGCTTTTAATTCAGAAGGAAGATTTAAAAGGTACTAGCTTTAATAAATCTTTCCTACTGTTTCTTCAAATGGGTGTAATTGTAAGTACAATTTCCTACTGAAATCAGTTTAAAAAGTTGATTAAATCTTTTGTACTAATTTAGTTCTGATTCAGTGTTTTAAATAACGGTTGTTTTCAATATTAATAAAATTATTTGTGTGCTAAAAATTCACATCTGTTTAAGTTGGATTGAAGCCAATGGCTGAACGATGAATTACATATTACAGTTTCTTCACTATTTCTTTTCTTCAGGTTCAACAGTGTTCTTAGTACATGAAGCTTATGTAATAATTTGATTCTCTTCCATTGCTTGAGATACCTTTAATCAAGATATTCTTCAACCTTTTCCCCAATTTCTGTGAGTCATTGAGAATTTCATAGAAAATGCTGCGCTTCTTCAAAATCTCCTGTGAGTCCTGGTTTGCAGTAAAAGCATGTGCTTCACCCTGTAGCAGAAAGGTTGCATAGAATAATAGTTGACAGTCCCTGCCATTACATTTAACATGTTGTTATGGGGAAAAAGGGAAACCAGGAATTTAATGAACACACAAAATCTACCTGTTGCTACTATCTTTTTGAAACTAGGCTTGTACCACACAATTATACAAAGCTCAGCAAAAGTAAAACAAATTAGGTACTAGCCACCTGGCCTATTCCTAGCAAAGGCAATATTACATTTAGTAGGCTAATCAGTAGATAGGCCATACCAAAACATAGCCATGCAAGGAGGAACACTGTTGTTCTTTAAAGTAGACTTTTACAGTCCGATAATGTGTAAATTTTAGATTTTGTCGGCACCTGCAGAAAACATTAGGATAATTTCTAGAAAGGTAGACATGTTTTCCAAACAAATTCAGCAAAGGAATTAATTGGCATTTTATAGCTTCGTGTGAGCACACTATGCCTGCTGAGACACCAATATTAGTTCTAATCAAGCTATTTTCCTTGCAAACCAGGAAAGAAGGCTGCTGTAAGGCTTATATCGTAGGTAGCTGGGAAACTGATTCCCAACCTATAGCCTGCAACATCTTCAGCAAATTCCAGAGCCATTCAAAGCACAGTCTATTTATAGCTCATATGGAATGGCAAATCCGAGAGTGATTTAATAAATTGGGCAATTTTGCTTCAGAAATGATGCTGTCTTATCAAATAATGCTTACGGAAATAATATTGACAATTTCAATTGAATCTTTTTCTACGAAATCTATTACAACTTACTTTCTAATTACAAAACAATCTGCCCCTCTCTCAATCTGCTGTCACTGTTTCTGGCTCAGAAAGTAAGAAAGCCCACTGATGTGATTTGCTGTATTCAAGAGGACTCATTCTCAGCTTTTTCAGAATTACCAGATTAACTAACTCACCCCCTGTTGTTATCAATTAAATAAGGAAAGGTTCCTTACAGATGTTCACTCCAGGGTGGTGGTTCTCCCTGAATCCTGTGAATTGCTACTGCTCTTGGTTATCGCAGGGCATTTTACACTACCTTCATTTTGAGTCTCGTATTTCTCACTCTTTGAAATGATGTACGAGTTACATTCTCAGTAAAATTTGTCGAAAATGGTTGAAAACTTAAAGCTTTCTTGACAGCTGTGAAGATTAACTGGGTGGGGTTCTTGCTTATCTTGCTTTGGGAGAGCGTCCCAAATCGGGAACAGTTTACCAGTGGTAGCACATAAATCCAGGGGGTCCCTTTTGCCCTCCTTTTGTCTCTGGGACTGGAATAACTGATGTGTGTGAACCAAATCAACTTTCACATCTACACTGGAAATAATCATTTTTTCTTGGTACAGTCAGTGATGTGCATCTTCTGCAGAAAATTCGTTCAAGTGATTTTGATTCATATGTCAAGGATAGGGACAGAATTTATAATTTGCTTGTTAATATACTATATAAAGGATTTTTTTATTGAAATTTTTTCAGATTTGGTCAAATCTACATTTAAGAGGAAATATCAAACAAGGCAATCTGGAGTGATAAATAGAGGACATCTGTTGCAGCATATGGCTTGACAGATGCATTGAACTTTTTCAGCAAGTACTAAACCTTTTGAAGAATTCAGTTTGGCGTACAATTTTGATCCTCCCCTCCCCCCAAAAAATAGAGTTTTAAAACACTTGGAGTTTAAAACCACTTTGGAGTTTGAAATGTTTGACATTTTCAACACAGAACACTTAAAATTTCATTTTAAAATATTTTTGTTTTGAAACGAACCTGAATGTTTCACTTTTTGTTTACAAAAAGAAAGTTCAAGGATATGCTAAAACATGTTATTTTTGAGATAAAACTACTTGTTTCGCTGAGGCCAAACTAAATTTGTTTTTTTTTTTTTGGTTCAGAGGCAAAAAAAAATCTTATTCACAGTACTGTCTTTAAATCACATATCAATTTTAGGTTTGGTTACTAAATAAGTGTTTCATTTTTCTGACAGGGTTTACGCTGAGCCTTCTATTTTCCATTTTCCATTTTACTTTACAGATGTCTACCTTGCTAATTGGTTCTTGTGAGGAAGGAGTTAGGTACTTAAAGCTGTAACTTGATGGTCAATTGCAAGTATAAAATTTTTGTTCTCTGTATTAAAATCTGTTACTGGATCTATCTTTTAATTTTGGGCATTGTAAAAAATTCTTCAGTAAAATACATGCGTAAACATGGGGAAAAATAGCTTTCACATGCCTATATGCCTCTTTGCTTGGTTTCCTGTGTGACGTGTTTTCTAGTTAGGTRTGTGAGTGCAAATGGCATTGCCATTAGCAATGGGTTAGGATGAAATCTGATTTGAAAACAGTTGGTTTATTTTTTCTTGTGTTTCTCTCATGTAGAAATAATTGCTTTTGGTTCCACTTTTATGGCAGTAATATGGGAATAATCAGTTAGGAAAACAAGAAAAGTAGAAACACATTGATCTCTCCACAGTAACTTATTTCACCTCTGCTACTAATTCTTCTATT
Organism: Apteryx rowi; assembly: GCF_003343035.1. Classification (NCBI taxonomy): domain Eukaryota; kingdom Metazoa; phylum Chordata; class Aves; order Apterygiformes; family Apterygidae; genus Apteryx; species Apteryx rowi. The sequence continues at coordinate 212,412 of NW_020451229.1, read as the reverse complement.
GTCTGACATTAAATCTGATGACTTCTAAACATACATCTCTGACAGTTTTTCCCTTCCACGGTTATACATTATTTCAAAGTGTTAAGTAAAAGATAGCAGCACTATTAGGCCAAATTCTGTCCCGTGAGAAGAATACAGACTTTTTCAGTTAATGCAATAGCAGTTGGACAGAATTTGTTCAGGAAAGTATATGCAAGCAATATTGTGTTCAGTGCCTCCTTTTTTTTTGTTTTGCTATTCTGTAGTCAAGAGCAAGCTGTGTTTGTTTATAGTTTAAAAAAATAATATCTTTATGTTCTGTCCATGACAACTTTTGCTTTGTGGGATCATGGATGGCTGCAATGGGAAAAGAACTAAACTGACTGCCATTTGATTTACGATCCATTAATTCTGACCTGCTTATGTCTTTCACTGCAACACATTCTTTCTCAGTTTGCACTTTTCATGGGTTACCTTGACACACAAGGCAGATAGATATAAAACCATCTTTGTGCATGTAAATAGGTCAATTGTATAAAGGTGTACATAGGTAGTCATTCAGTAATCAGGTAAAAAATGATTTCAGGAAAATTCAGGAAACTTCCTCCTCTGTTGTGCAAATTCTAAAAGTTTTTTTTTTGTTTTTTAAGTGTGCTTGTCAGGAGCCTTCTTATGAGCTCTGAGTTGTTCAGCTGCCAGAATCTATTAAAAAGGGTCTGAAATTAGCATCAAAGCAACCACTTTTTGTTTTTCCTGTAGAAAGTCTGTTACTGTGATCAACTTCTTGTCTTGACAGTTGAACTAGCTGCAAAGTACTCTTGCACTTAATGTCAAGAAATGCTGCAGTGGTAGGTATTTGCCCTCTTTTAAGTACATAAGTTTAGTTTTCCTGAAGCTGTCAGTAGCTCCTGTGCTTCCTAAACACCAGCTCAATTTAAACAGATGTACGTTTTTCCGTAGGATAAATGATTTTGTTTCTGTCTCTGCCCTGAACTCAGCAGAACCGATATAATACATCAAGCACCCCACTGCCACAGAGCTGATTCACCTGTGTAGAGCAACACTGTGATTTCAGAGGGTCCRACTGTCAATGCTACAATAAGACCCAGCAAATGACTTTTCTAACACTTCATAATTTGGGTTAGAAGATGCTTTTCCTAAGGGCTGCAGCAAAAGATAGCTCGTACCTGGCTTCTCTGCAGCCAGGTATTATTACATGCATTATTATTGCATGTATTTAGCATTCAGATTTCAATCTTAGCTGTCGCATGCGTGAGGGGAACTGCCTATAGTACCGGTGTGCTTTCAGCATATCGACAAAAAAGTCTGGCAAAGCTATGTTCACTCTTACGGAGATGTGGGGTCTTCTGACCCCATCAGTCTGTACTCTGCATCAGACCATGGCCAAACTATTAAACAAAGGTGGAAAAGATGAATAGATGAGTTGGAAGACTCTTCAATTTTTATTTTTAACAAAGAATATTTAATAAGCAAAGTGTTAGTAGAATTTTAAGGCTGCCTTAAACATACCAAATTGAGGACAATATTTGTTTACTTGCATTCCTTCTACCCTGTACCTTATTAGGCGGTGCACATCTTTTGCAGCACGGTCGAAAATAAAATGTATAATGGCAGTGTGGCAGGGACAGTGCTTTGGGGAAAAGCTGACTTTTCTAGTTTCTTGACTTCCATTTATATTTGTAATCTAAGTTGCTGTAAGGGGGTTGTTTATTATTAAAAGTCATAACATGAGATAACATTAAACATGAGCTGAATAATCATTTAGACTTTCCTCATTCTGCACATGGTCTCTCGCTAGGGTGATATTCTTTGCATGGAAGTATACGATCCATGTTTTCTTAACTTTGAATGGAATAAGGTGGCACCTGGCTCATCAGGTCTGTAATTCTATCTGTATCTGCAGATGTACATAGGGGTGTATGAGTACTAACTAAAAAACTGGCTAAAACATGCATTGAAGAGTTTAATCAGGATGAGTTTGAGCTTTAGCCTCACTCAGAGATGCCAAGTTTTTGGCTCCATTAAATTGAATGTCTTCAAAGTTTGAAAATATTTTGCTTTGCTCCTTTCTGTTAAATTATGCCATATCTTTTGCAATAGCTTAAATTAGTTTGATTTATGTAGAAAGGCATGCCGTTACTAAACGGAAAGCGTGGTGGATAAGCTCTGTCTGCWTAGCAGTAGTAACATTCCATCAGCCTGGACTGTGCTTTTAAATGGGTTGGACCTTTTCTCAATCTTCTAGATTTTAACTAAGAGGAGGATAAACCAAAGCTTTTCCTGGTGTTTTGCTTTCTCAGTTCCCTCTTCCAGTGGCAACAAATAAGTAGTGTTTTAAATTACCTTGACTAAGATCTATGCAGAGCTTTCCTTATGAACTCTATCTGTACAGTTAAAAGATCTTGGAAGGGGCATACATGCTCAGRTCTGTATTTGCGTTGTACCAACGTACGTACTTCTGCAAAGGAGGGCAGTAAAGCAAAACTTGTCGTGATGGGAATACACATGCTATTGTTCTTGTCATGACACTAAGGATTATACTGCTTTGATAACTTCAGATGAAGTTGCTTTTTAGTGCATAATTTAAAAAAAATTCATAGTAGGTTAGTCTTTATCTCTTTAGCGAGTGAGAAGGAGAGAGTACACACAAAAAAAACTGCATAACAGCCACTAATGACACTAATGACACACTAATGAACCTTTTGGTTCTTTGTTGTGAGTTGCAGGATGGCCTTGAAAAGATCGACGATAACCTTTTTCAAAAGTTATTACCAGTTTTAAAAGCTGATTGTCCTTACCTACCAAAAGCTTCTTAGAAAAGATGATTTATCTGTAGCATGTTAAACCTAGTGGATGTGTGGCCTCTGATGAGCTATGAGTAGCTCTTCCAGAATATTTAACGTGATGCAGTCAGATGTCCCTAGCAAGCAGACTCTTCTAGGTCCTTCATCTGCAGGAGGACTGGCAATTGATACCCTGCCCTAAAATCCATCTTCCAACTGGAACCAGCTGTATGCTTTCAGTATGCTTCTCCTTATATTCAACATGAGACTGCAAAATACTTTTACTTGCTCTTCCAACTGGTTTTATGTAAGGATGAAAACCTTTGGCCTGCAAATAGACATGATCAGTCTGTCACAGTTACTTTTCACTTTCTAGCACCAGAAAGTACCATCCAGCACAAACTAAGGTGATTTGCAAATAAACAGAGAGACAAAACGCTTGCTTTGAATGCATTACAACCTTAAAAGCAAAAAGGAGATAAGATACTGTGAATGCAAGCGACTAAGAGACGTTCAAAACTGATCTACTTAGTTCTTCATTTCTTCTTCTCTCTCAAGAGTCAGTCTACAGATAGTAAACTATGGAGTTAAATTGTTGGATTAACAGCTCTCTTTCAATCTATATACAACAGGATAGGTCCCACTACCCATGATGAGTAACTCTTAGGCCAAGTCCACTCCCTTCCCTTCTTGTGGGCAGCTGATGACTCTCAAACAGTTTAGTAGGCAGCCTAGGCATGAGTACGTAGCTGCTGGATACCTCTGGGGCTCTTCCATGCCTGCTTGTTGTGCCAGGAAACCTAATTCAGTCAAGGCTTTCAGAGTAAACTGGCAAATGATCTCAGTGACCAACTCCTTACTGTAGCCTTAAAAGTGGTTGAAAAATATGCTCAGAGACCTTCAGTCATACAGAGTTAGCCCCATAGTAGAAGGTTCCTCAGATAAAAGATCTTTTATTTTTCTGCCTCTTGCACAGCTAAAAGAATGGATCATTTTCTTTGACCCCAGATAAATCTAACTTCAAATGCTTCTCTGCAAGGTAATGGCAACAGGATTCCCAGTGCTCATTCATAACTTCAGGTCCTTAATTAAGGAGTTCAAGGATGCACTTAAAATGCCAACCTGAGCAAGTAGCAGGCCCTACCACTTGTGAGAATAAATTCTAATTTTACATGCAGGAAAAGAGCTTAAAGAGTATTTCCGGGCATCTCAACTATTACCTTATATCAACATATCATGATGTTTGCCTGCGTTTACTTTTAATTGGCAAGAACCTTCTGTGAGACAGTAGGAAAAGCAGACTATCAAGATGGAAGGAGAGTGAATGTATGCATATATACATATTCATATATGCATAAACATTCTTAAGCATTTTGTTAGGCTGRGCCCTTATGTTTGCTCCTTTTGTGTTTTTTCTGCTTTTCTAGTTTTATGAATGGTTTCTGAAGCCCRAAGTACTGTTCTGTGACCATCAAAGAACTCTTTTTTGCTTCACTTCCAGAGTAGGGCTTCTTCACCAAGAAGCAGCATGTTGCCTTGCATRAGTATGAAATCAGACCTTGAAGGGAGAAAGACTTGCATCCTGATTCTCTGTTTCTGTACCATGGACATCATTTACACCTATCTAAATAAATATGTAAGGCAACCACGTTGTTTTTAATACTGACCAAACGCAGTGAGATACTAGATGTTTCAAGAATAATAGGTGTGCCAAGAAAGCTTATGAAGAACAGGTCATAGAAAAGTGAATGTAAATATCTTTCTGAAGGTATATATTCCTTTAAATACACTGTTACTTTTCATATTAAGGAGTTCAGAACAGAATTCAAGCAAAGATTCTTTGCTCATTAGAGTAACAAATCTTAGATTAAAAAATATATATTCTTCTGCTTTTTGCTTTTCTGTGTCTGAACTGAGCTGAAATCTGTCACTTTCAGTCTGTCTGCCATATACAGGTTATTTTAAGTTTTTGTTATTGGTACATGGTGTGGAATTTTTACATGAAAATGCAAAACTGTCTATGTATGCAATTCCATATAACTACATACATATAAAATAATAAAAACATGACTTGTGTAATTGAAACAGTCTTCCAACAGAGGTAAGTAATTTTAAAGGGAAACCAAAAAATGTGGGTCGACTCCTGTTATTTATACCTCTCCTTCAAAACAACATGCTAAAGAAAGCCTTGAACAAGTAGTGTCCCTTTTGCTGTTCATATTTATAAATGAATGAGCCTCTGTTTGGAGGGTCTTTAGCTGTTTCCTTCTCACCGCCACTCACTTTGGGTTTTGACAGTATACTACAGGGTAATGTCATGATCACATTTGTAACCTCTTTTATATGCTGATGATAGTATTTCTCAGTGTTGGTTCAAGATCATAGCAATACAGGCAAAGTTGAATGTTGCCCCTCAAGGTTAGGTGTGGATCCAGGCTGCTGTTCCTGCAGGAAGGAAAGGGAGAACAGGTAGAACTGGGCTACGGAGAGAAGGGAGCTGTGTTGGTAAGGAGAGAGGGAGGAGAAGCCCAGCTGGTTGTTCCAGCTGTTGTTACGGGCATGCAGTGCAAGGGGWACTGCAGAGCATAGCCGCTGCCTCCGGCTTCCTCCCAGCACTGCTGGCTGCCCAGCACCAGCAGGGTCTTGTCATAGCCCTAAAATTAAACCTGGCTTTCCAGGGCTCCAACTCAGGTATAGGAGGGAGTGAAAAAACAGGGTCTCTTTTGCCCCCAGGGATTTCTTGCCTACTTTCTGTATGGTATATCTGTAGTGGCCCTGATCTTTGTGGCTGTGCTCAGAAAGCTTTGGTTCGTTATTGCTTTTCATTTTCTTTTGCACATTATGAATTTTAAAAAGGGTTTTTTTTTTCTTTCCAATAAATTGTCTCATGAGTTGCACGATGAACCTTGATGTTTCTGTACAAAAATAGTAGTATTTTGTAATTTTGAGCAGTAAAATATTTACCAAATAAAAAATGACTTGTTGAGGGCCAGAATTATACTAGACTGTTGTATCACGTGAGTTGTGAAGGGAGCCTTTTTGCTTGTAATGCTCGTTAGCCTAGACAGTTGCTTTCATTACAGTGGAGATCATGGAAGGAGTTGGGGTGTTATTTGGTCTATATGTAATCATCAACAGTGGCAGTCTTAACTTAAATCAGAGCCTATTTTCTGGGATCTATTATTGTTAATTTTTTTTTAGAAGAAAGAAATCTAAAGCTGAAGCCCTCCAAAAATATATAAGGCTCCTTCATTCCATTTGTGGTTCCCAGCTTAGACAGAACTAGGTCATAACCAGCTCCTCACTTTTTAGCCTTAGCTCTGAGGAATTTCCAACGCTGCTGTGACTACTTGCAGTGCATTTAACACTGCAGTGGGGCAGCATTCAAGTGTCATTCAACCCCATTCACAGTGAAGTCTTTTTCTTGACAGAAGCAGGTTTATTAAGAGTAACAATGCTGTGAAATGTTTTTTTATGTAAAAAGAAAAAAAACACCTGAAGTTACTCAAGCTTTTTTCCAAAGTTGTTAATTACTAGTGATTTACTTTTTGTAGGAGTTCTCTGGAATCTATCTTCCTGTGATGCACTGAAAATGCCAATCATCCAGGATGCCCTCGCAGTGTTGACCAATGCAGTGATCATCCCTCACTCTGGATGGGAAAACTCTCCGCTCCAGGATGATCATAAAATACAGCTCCATTCATCACAGGTGCTGCGCAATGCCACTGGGTGCCTACGGTGAGTATGGCAAAATATTTGCTTTGCCTTAATGATCTTGCTTTATCTTGACTTGTTATTTCTCATTCTTAGGCATCTGTAAAATAAATAATTTGTTTGTGTGTCTGCAAGGAAGATGACTTCTGATGCTGTAGACTTAAAGTTTGAAATTAATTAGAAAACAAGCTTCAGGCCATTCAAAAACAATCTCCAGAAGTGCTGTTGTGGGTTTTCCTTTTTTTCTTAATGGCTTTGTCCAATTCCCTCATCAAAGTTTGTAGATTACAGATATTTTTCTTGTTATCTATCAATATGTACTCACTATTACATCCAATTTAATTAGCACAAAAAGTAACAAAGATGCTTACACGAAGTAACATTATAATGCCTTGTGGGTTCCAGATGCCATTGGCAATGGCTTGATAAATAGATAAAGTAGATTTTTCATGCTCTGTGAAGATGAAAAATAGAGTGCAGTAAGAGAACAACCAATTTAGAACTGTGCAGCTAGAATACCTAAATAGATCTTTAAAGAGCGTGATATGTATATGCATGCAACTTGATGTATCTGTTCCTAAAGGAACTGGAGATGTGGGAATGACAGCAGGATGAACAAGAGGCATTTCAGTTTTGACAAAGTCTTACCAAAGGACTGAATCATAGCAACTTCTGAATTCCAATCCATATCATTTTATTGAAATATTGTAACTTATTAGGCAGGTTCTTTGGGTGTTGACTTTTTTCTCCTTGTATATTGGAGATTCTGTAATATACCTCACAGACATGTTACAAAGATTAATTAATTAATATTTATAAATACATCAAAAAAAATTGTTAGGTGAATGGTATGTATCAGTAACACAGTTGTATGTTACATCCAAAACAGAAATCTGACAAATAGAGCTAAGATCAGTTCAAAAAGCATTATTTGATTAGGAGGGCAAGTAAAATAAGAGTGTTTTTTACCTTTCCGTAATAAGCATATTTTTCTTCTTGTGCTGTTTCATCAAATGAAATATCTCCAGTAAAAAGTAATATTATTGTTGATTGTTTATACATAATCAGAAGAGGATAAAATATAGAAGGTAATAACTTCCATATTGCAAATATATAGGGTGTAAATGCTAGCATGCATATGACTACATCAGTTATGTTGAGATATATGGCAAAACTTAGATATTTGTTTCTGAGCTGTCTTGATTTTGAAAAGAACTTGGTAATATAACTGTATTGCATTGCAATGTATTGCATTCCACTCACTAAGAAAAAGAGTTGCTCAAATCGCTGTGACAGAAGTGAGTCTGTCAAGGTCTGTACTGTGTTATCCCATTCACACTTCTGATGTTCAACCTGTGGCAGCTAAAGAGCTACCTCTGAAAGGAAGGCCCATGATGAGTGTGGGGCTTCTCAGAGCATGCATGTTCAGTGTTGGTCTCCCCTTTTAATTTCCTTCTGATCTCAAACCCTCCTTATTTCCCAGATGCGTCTTTCTCTTCTCTTTAATGGCTTCAGGTATTTATTTGGCCTTCATCCATCTTCTTTAGATAATTTCATCCCACTTAGCTCTGTGTAGCTGCTACTTGCAGGGACAGGACACACGGAGAGTAATGAACTTATTTTTGCTTCACCCCAGCAAGAACTTTCTTGTTTACCTTTCTCCAGTTGCTGTTGAAATCTGTCTTTCTGAACAAAATGTGAAGTTTGAGGTTGTGCAAGGGAGAAAAGTGTAAGCTGATCTCTGAAGTGATGTTTGGATTCTAGCGTTGTATTGCTCAGGATAACGGAGCTGTGGGCTGGAAGAATCTGTGAAGGTCAGAAAGAGAAGATTAGAAAGCTCTCGTTCTTCCTGGAGCTGATTCGAGTAATGCATACCCGGTGCAGTTAGTGCATTAGTACACTGTCTCATTTCTGAAAGTTCCCTCCCCCATCAACTTTTAACAACTTTCATACCTACGACTAGAGACAAGCCTCAGATTTTCACTTCGTGTTCTCACTGGATGGGGAGATAATGTGAAGCAAGAAGATGAAATAGGTTTGCTGGCGGAGCCATTGCTTTGCTTATCTGATAAATGGAAAGTACATTGCCATCTGCTGTGGCAATATTTGTTCAAAGACTCTCTTTGGTTGTCCTCTGCAGTTTTCTTTTTTTCCCTTTTGTTTAAGCTGGCTTGAGAATGGACATTAATATTAGTTGCATCAGAGTTTTGATTTTTTTTGATGATGCTAAGTGTCATAGGAAAAATACTGTTCTTCAAAATATTCAACAAATGTTTCTAAATCTCTGATGTTGACAGACTTCAGAAATGTCAGGTGGTATTACATAGGATTTAATGCTAAAAATATGCTGGGAGGCTTTTTTTAATCTTATGTGCTTTTGTTTTTCTGATGCATTCGCTGTTGAAAGATTTAAATAATAACTGRGAGTCGCTATAATTCCTTTCTATATACAATGCTAATAAATAGTTTACAATGGGAATTATATAGGAATAATCAGATCTTTGTTCTGAGTTTTTTCACTATATTATATGAATTATTATTATTTCTACTGCTCTTCTCCTTTCTCATTTTTTGATGAGGTTTTTTATGTCTTTTCAATTAAAAAATCACTTATTAATGACAGTTTTAATATGCTTCCTTTTATTTGTTTATTCATTATCATTCTTAAGCAAGTTGTTAATACATTTTTTAAAAGATGCTATGTGGACCCAATACTGCACCCTCAGTCACACAGTAATCCAGTTAAGACCAGTATGAAATCATATCAAAGAGAGCAGCAAGATCAGACCTTTTCTTCCTGTTATTCTCTTTTTTATTGAAAGACTATTTATAAACTACACTCTTGCGTACTTCTGTGATTTGAAAAAGGAAAATAGCTTTAATAAAATATTGTACTATTTAATTTCACATAAATTGAATATTTTGAAATTGTTTAGATAATTCAAAGCTCTAAGCACTGCATTGTACCTGTAACTTATAAATTTAATCTTAATATTCATCTCTGATAAAACACTGCATGACCTCAGATGTGATATGTATTAGAGTAATTACCCAATTTACTTGCCTCCCCACCGAGGTACCAGTACCTTACCTCATTAAGTTCTGTGAAAGCTTTTCTTTTTTTTTTTCCTTTTGGATTTCACCTAAGATTGGTGTATTTGTGTTTGTGAAATACTTTATCTTTGGTTTATAGATTCTGATTCATTTAGACTTATTAGGGAAGGTCAAGTGAAAACTGAATTTTAAGTCCCAATTATTTACATGAGTGTTTCCCGTCCCTAATCTGAAATTTAAAAATCAACCAGAGAGCTATTACACATTATTTTCATAAGTTGAAGTGTCAAGCCTACTTACCACAAAACGAGATCTCCTTCTGGAGACCATCCAAAAAAAATTCAAAATCCTTCTAAGAGTTTTTGTCCTGATGTGCAGAATGGAAACTGGAGATCTTGTTTTTCTATGAGTTTAAGATGAATTTTAATTAATAGAATTTCATCTGATAATTTTAAAGAATTTTAAGAATTTACTGCTTTAATAATCCAATCTACTTTAAGATTCAAAATAATAAAATGCTGCCTATCACTCCTTCTTCCATGTTCTATTTGATTTTTCATCATACACTGAAGGTACAGGGGTGATTTTGAAAATCATAGACGTATTAAAACATGTATCTCTTTTTCCCCCCCAAACTGTAAGTTGATGATTAGAAATTGTATGGGAGAGTAATTCAAGTAGTTTTTGTTTATAAAGGCCCATACCTTTCAAATTTTCATGCTTCATATTTTCAAACTCATCAAACCTTTCACAAAATACGAGGAATTATTTCTTTCAACCAAAAAAAATATGTAGCAAGCTCTCAGCGTATAAAAGCAAAAGGGGAAAGTGCTTTTAAAACATGAAATGAATGTAACTGACTCTGTAGTTGGTTTCTGGATAGATTAACTTTTGGAAGGAACAAGTTACCTTATTGTAACAAATTGTGTTAGCTGTGAAGTCTAAATTTCAGGTGTTTTTAGCTGTTTTGCAGATGAATGATCTGTTTCACATTTTCAGCTAATATATTTATCCCACAGTTTTATTTTTCTTCCTGTTCTTTTCTAAGCATCCAAAGGTTTTTGTTTCCTATTCTTAGAAACTTCTGTAATCCATTTGAATATAACATTTTGCTGCATACTGACAAGAGAAAATGTGGGAGCAGCATAAAATAAATAGTACAGAYTATATTATTCATCATCTGTTCCGTTTCTTAAGAAACAAATATATCTATATATAGAGAGAGAGATATAAAAGTATCCATATATATATAAATATATATATGGGCTGATATTGAAGCTAAAATATGTTTTCATCTTTATTGACCAGTGCAAGCTCTGAATATCTTCAGCTGGGTAAAAATGAAGCTGGCTCCTTACTGTAGGACAAGCACGTTTGCTAATAGTTGCTTGATTCTCCTCCCAACAGCAGAGCCATAGCAGTTTTTCCATAAGTTTATGTTGTAGTGGGTGTAGAGATGTTGGACTGAGCAACCAGTCTCAGTATCTCCCTTGCTTTTTCTGGAGCACAGAAGATAGTTCTCAAGCTGACATTGCGGTCTTGTGCATCAGAGAATAGCAAGTCCATGCTCCAGATGCTTCTGGAATGAAGAAGTTTGTCAGAGTCCAGAGTCAGGTCATAGTGGATAAAACTCCTATTAACTGTGTATTTCTACTAGCAGCTTACTCAAAGGAGGGAGGTTTATTATAAGCAGTTCCACACAAGAGGCACAGGAGAGGGCCCTCAGAGACGAGGCTGGGAAGGCCAAAGCCCGTCTAGAGTTTAGTCTGGCTACGGATGTCAATGACAAAAAGAAGGGCTTCTATAAGTACACCAGTAGCAAAAGGAAGACCAGGAGAAATGTGATCCTGCTGCTGAATGGGGCAGGGGCCCTGATGACAAAGAACACAGAGAAGGCTGAGGTGCTGAATGCCTTCTTCACCTCAGTCTTTACTGGTAATATGGGCCCTCAGGAATCTCAGGCTCTGGAGAGAAAGGAGGACCTTCTCTTGGTGGAGGAGGATCATGTTAGGGATCACTTAAGCAAACGGGACATGCACAAGTCCATGGGCTCTGATGGGATGCACCCACGAGTGCTGAGGGAGCTGGCGGATGTCATTGCTAAGCCACTCTCCATCATCTTTGAAAGGTCATGGAGAACAGGAGAAGTGCCTGAGGACTGGAAGGAAGCCAATGTCACTCCAGCCTTCAGAAAGGGCAAGAAGGAGGACCCAGGGAACTACAGCTCAGTCAGACCTCGATCCCTGGAAAGACAATGGAGCAGCTAATCCTGGAAACCTTTTCCAGACACAGGAAGGACAAGAATGTGATTGGCAGTAGTCAGCATGGATTCACAAAGGAGAAATTGTGCTTAACCAACCTGAGAGCCTTCTGTGATGGAATGACTGGCTGGGTAGATGAGGGGAGAGCAGTGCATGTTGCCTACCTTGACTTCAGCAAGGCTTTTGGCACTATCTACCATAACATCCTCATAGGCAAGCTGATGAATGGTGGGCTAGATGAGCAGACAGTGAGAGGTACTGAAAACTGGCTGAATGGCAGAGCTCAGAGGGTTGTGCTCAGTGGCACAAAATCTAGTTGGAGGGCAGTAACTAGCAGTGTACCACAGCAGTYAATACTGGGTCCAGTTCTGTTCAACTTCTTCATCAGTGACCTGGATGAAGGGACAGAGTGCACCCTCAGCAAGTTTGCTGATGACACAAACCTGGGAGGAGTGGCCGATACACCAGAGGGCTGTGCTGCCATTCAGAGGGACCTCGACAGGCTGGAGAGATGGGCAGAGAGAACCTCATGAAGTTCAACAAAGAGAAGCACAAAGTCCTGCACCTGGGGAGGCATAACCCTGTGCACCAGTACAGTCTGGGGGCTGATCTGCTGGAAGGCAGCTCTGCCGAGAAGGACCTGGGAGTCCTGGTGGACAAACTGACCATGAGCCAGCAGCGTGTCCTTGTGGCCAAGAAGGCTAATGGTCTCCTGGGCTTTGTCAGGAAGAGCATTGCCAGCAGGTGGCAGGGAGGTGATCCTTCCCCTCTATTCAGCCCTGGTGAGGCCACATCTGGAGTACTGTGTCCGGTTCTGGGCTCCCCCTTGCAAGAGAGAAATGGAGCTACTGGAGCAAGTCCAGTAGAGGGCTACTAAGATGACAAAGGGACAGGAGCATGTCTCATATGAGAAAGGCTGAGAGAGCTGGGACTGTTCAGGCTGGAGAAGAGAAAGCTGAGGGAGGATCTTATCAACGTGTACAAGTATCTGAAGGGAGGGTGTCAAGAGGATGGGGCCAGACTGTTCTCAGTGGTGCCCAGTGACAGGACGTGAGGCAATGGGCACAAAATGAAACACATGGAGTTCCATCTGAACATATGAAAACACTCCTTTTTGGAAAGAGTTTCCAAGCCAGTGTGACACTTCATGTATTTTAAAATATGTCACCATGTGACCATAGCATGGGAAGCTGAACAGGCAGAGCCAAAGAAGAGCGAATTCTCTATCAGCTAACTTGGCCCATCGGGCAGAAATGCTTTTATTTAGAAGGAATCACAAGGCTTCAGAAGGGCAGCAGGCCTCAGGTGTCAGTTGTGGCCACAGTGTACCTCTGTTGTTGTTTTTCTGATTGTCCAAAATCTTGAATAGTCCCTTTTGAATGCTTCTTTGTAAAACTGATTTGGTCTGTCTCTGCAGAAAATATTATTTGTCTCAGCATGACAGAATAACTGATTATGACCATTCATTAGCACTAGCCATGATGACTAATGGTAGAGAATGACACATTATTTACCCAAAGAAAATGAGAAACACAATCTTCCAGGGTTTGTATGCCCACTGAGTTCACTGAGAAATACTAAAAGAGTATTCTATAACTCTGAAGAGGGTCGAGCTTCTTTGGTGCCAATCACTTGACTTCTGTATTAATTATCTTTTCTCCTTTCAAAATTGTTTGCGTTACTAGGGAATGTCAAAAAGGAACATGTGAAAACACATAGCTCTGCATACTGAAAAAAAGGTAGGGCATACTTGTGCAACCTTCCATCATTATCTTAGGATAGACTGCTTCAGATCTGAAGAAACTTCCACTAGGAGTGAGAAGATCATTTGGTCTCTTTGCTCAGTCCAAGGATTTTCAATACAGATATGTTTGAAGTGTGCTGAGCTTGCCTCATCCTTTTGGATAAGCCAGCCAACATCACAGAGTAAACATTTTATCACTCTGTTTCAGACAGTATTGAGCATGTGAACTGTCTCTTCAAGCACACGAGTAATGCCAGTGGCTCAAGATGAGCCAGTGCTCAAGTCTTTTGCTGAGAGAAGGCTTGAAAGTATTCCAAATTTTCCACAAATTGGTGAGCTACTGAGACCTCATGAGAAATATACTGCAGTGATATTCTTAGTACTAAAGCCCTGAAACCTGCTGTCCCCACTAATTATGCTTACAAACTGTGTTACTTTTATTTGTTTTGGAAATACTTTCCCATGAAGCCTCTCATTAAGTAAGTAAATAGTAAATAAATAAAAATCCTGCTCTCTGAGGTGTGGTGAAATAGGCTGCAGCCTGCCAGGCGTGCTTAGCTTCTAGTGCCGTTGCAATGTCTGAGCTGAAGGCTGAAAAGCAGCAGATCATTTCCGGATGTCATCTTTTGTGAAACTTTGCCCAATGAGCGTTGGACTTGTATTCTTATTGTCACTATGCATCTGAATTCAGAAGTTTTAGCACTTCATAAGATTTTTCCTTGAGTGGAGAGGACAGTTTAGTAAGAGCACTTTGAGAAAGAAAGATGAAGTCCATTACTCACAACCAATTGGATTTCCCCATTTCCGAGAGGATTAGTAAAGTGGACAATTGATTTGGGCTAATTTGAGACTTTCATACAGATGAAAGTAAAAAGCATGTGACACCTGTCACTAATCCAGTTTCATCAATTTTATCCTATTTAAATTTTTCTCTCAACATGCTAAAAATCCTCTCTCTCACACAGAAAGTGAGAGGCTTCAGAGACAGGGCAAGGTGCATGGTGAGGCTGATCTTAAGCTGCAGATCATTGACTGGCACTGAAACGGTCTTAGTCCCCATGCAACAACAGAAGAACAGGAGAGGGGGTTTCTCTGTCTTCTGTCAACAAAATCTGTGGGAAATTTCTGTCTAATATGGTAGGTAGAGTGGAAGACTTTCCCCTTTAAAAATGAGTTAAACATTTTAGAGGTTTGGTTTTGGGGGGGGGGGGGTGTCTTCCCTAAATTAACCTCACACTGTATTTTCAAGTTCTGTATTACTGTTGAGAAAGCATTCTTTGGAAAGAATGCACACATCCTTTTTTTTTTTTTTTTAAGTGCTGTAATTTAACTGCACCTGCGTGCACTGTATAAAACATTTAACACACTGTAGAAAATATTTGAACATCTGCATGGTAGTATTTTTAGCTAGGGTTGCACATGACATACATAGCATTTCTGTGACAAAGTACTTGTGAAGTATCCATCCTAGTGTAGCTTTTTTACTTTCACAGCTCATTTCTTTTTTCTAGGTACTCATTTATTATAGTTAGTTGGTTACAGCTTCGGCATTTTCTCTTGAAGGACAGCAGTGCTGTGAAATAACTCCTCCTCTCCCCCTGCTCTCATTCATCCATCTTTATGCGCAGTTTACTATGCGCAGAACTATAATACTTGAAAAGTGTTCCAAAAAAGACAGTTGTAACAGGGCATAATACAAGTTTTGTGTGTGTATATAAATAAGGTTGTTTTTTTTAAGTCCACTAATAAAGTAAAAATGCACAACAAATTAGAAAACAAATATATTTTATTTATATTAAAATAAGTATATTTTGTTTATCTTAAAATATTGTTTGAATTTCCTGGGTTCATTTTATATTCTTAATTTGTATTAAGCATATTCTTCAGTAGACTGGTTAAATGATTTTGATTGGTACCTACTGTCTTTGGTTGCCAGACTTCACGCTAAGAAGGAATGTCTTCTAATCTATATAAATATGACAAAACGTGCAATATTGTCTATATTTTTCATTGTTACTCATGTTTTATAGTTAGCTGCTTGTGCTCACAGTCTGGATGCCTTCTAGCATTTTCAGTCAACTGATAGGCCTAAGGCTGTCTGACCTTGGAACAGCTTGTGACCTCAGAAGTATTTAACTTTTGTAACCCCACATAAACGGGGAGATCTCATATTTAGTTAACACGTGAGGGGTTGCACTGGGGGGGGTGTCATTCTTTTTATAGCATCTGTGATAAAGGGGGACAGTTGAGACTAATGGTTCCATTTACATTCACCTACGGCATGATCAAGAACCAGAAACAAACATTTACTGGTTTGTACAAATATTTCCTATGCGCACAAGTATGATAAACTCCTGGGACAAATTTAAGAAGCAAGTTGCAGCTTTATTAACTTCACACTAAGGAAGATGATGGGACTAGGGTGATGTCTCCTGTACTATCATCTGTCTGATGTATTTCTCTAAATTGAAATATTACCATATATACAGGAATCATGTGGGTTTTTTGAATTGTTTTTGAAGGTTTGAGGTGTTTGCCTTTTGTTTTGCTTTGGCCTTACTTTTGAAGGGGCTGGTAACTTTTTTTGGGAGCAAGACGTCGGTTAGATTCTAGAAAAGAGGACTATGCAACTCCCTGGGCATGGAAAGAACTCCAGATTTCCCAGAGTGGGTGAGTTTTTTTGGATTGTGGGGTTTATTTGTTTTGGTTTTAATCAAGAAAATTGAGGTTCCCAAATTTCAGAAGACAGCATCTCAGTCTGGGAGGACTTCAGGGAAATCAGTCACCTTCCATTGATTATAAAAGCAATTTATGACTTCTTTTAGGGGGACTGCTTAAATAGGCACCTAAATTAAGTGTTGTATAGAAGCATCATACCTCTGTATGTCACTTTTGTGTGTATGCAGATGACCTTCTCTAATTAATCTTTTTTTTTCACCATTTGCTCCTCCAAAACTATAGGTACTGTAACTACTTTGATATTACTGCCTAGAATGAAAATATATCCTAATTTCTTGTTAGTAAGCCAGAAAGAAAGATATGTGTGTGTGTGTGTGTGTGTGTGTTTATATAGCTGTATACTTTTTTTTTTTTTGGTACTTGTCATTGGACCGAATAACAGCAGTTCAAAGTATTTCTTTTAAGAAAGTGGAAAGTGTGACTGCATTAGCACAAATGTTTCAATCTAGAATCGTTGCTCCACATATCATGAAACACATGGATAGCATTTACTAATTAATTACCCTCCATAATTCTCTGTCATGGTTCTGTCTAGGCTATAATGTATGCAGCATCGCTTCTGCCAGGGTTATGTTTTGCTTGACCTTATTGCAGGCATACAGTATAATTACTAAATGGGGGCTAATTCATATAAACAAATGTTAGTTCTGCATACCATGAGCCCTATCATTATGTTTTACTGCTAGAGGATGTGTTATATAGTAAGTCATTCTTCAAGTGCTTGGGCAGATTCTTGTTGTAAATGGTCTTTATACTTGAATYCTAAGGATTTAGACTTTACAAAGTGAAAATATTGTAAACCCTAGAAATGATTATTGTTTCCTTTCCTCCAAGTTCAGGTCAGTTCAACTTCAGTTGATCATGTTTTAGCAAAGTAAATATATCTTAGGCACTATAAGGGTACTCTGATTATTTTCCAGTTAGTACACAGTCACTTGGGGGGATATTAATGCAAACAGGGTCTCGTATTGGCAGACATAATAGATAAAATAAAATGTGTAGAACTGGAATATCTTTGTTTCTCTGATAGCTGTAATGTACTGTCCTTCTCTTATCAAAAGATGTAGAGGTAGCTGCCACACAGTAGAAGTAATTGACTTCCTTTGCTCACGAAAAGTCAAGTGAAACTAATCCAGTGTTTTTGGTTTTTTTAATCAAATGCAGATACATATAATGAGGGTAATAGTGACACTAGCCACTCGTTTTATCCTTGTTTTCAAATAATATTTAATTTTTTTTATAAGATGGAGATTGACCATGCTTACAATGACATTTGAATAGCTGGAGGTTTTTTTGATGTAGACAGGCAACAGTTTGGGGAATGGGCTTC
Organism: Apteryx rowi; assembly: GCF_003343035.1. Taxonomy (NCBI): domain Eukaryota; kingdom Metazoa; phylum Chordata; class Aves; order Apterygiformes; family Apterygidae; genus Apteryx; species Apteryx rowi. Next base: position 194,787 of record NW_020451229.1, on the reverse strand, counting down.
TTGGCAGGCATCTAAGCTTGTTCGTTCATTTCCTGCTTACTCATTTATTTCACACTTACTCCTCTCTGTTGGAGGTCTATCCTTGGGCTGTTTATTTTGTGAAGTGCATGTGTACAGTAAAATATAAATGATTTTGCTATATTATCAATAATAAATGTTTATTCATGCTCAAAATCTGCAGTGAGAAACAGAGAACATTTTCCAGCAGATGCCAGTTTGTAGTTTGCTCTGCTCTTTTAATAGCTCGTGTGAAATGGTTTTAGTGGCCTCAGCACGATTCCCGTTACTGTCTCACCGAAAGCAATACTACTATTGTCTGTCCTCGATATCCTCGTAGGGAATAGAGATTATGTCTGCAGAGCAACTGCAGGCTTAACTTGTAGCACTGGATAGGTGTAGCTGTAGTAGCTTCACAGCAGCTTGTTCAGCCCACAGTACAGCCTGCTGCTTTTGGTATAAACCTCGTGTGGGCCTTTGCTATTTAGATTGCTCTTCTCAATTGTAGTGGCATGCTTTCCATTTTCATTTTTGTTGTTAACCATACCTAGCTATGCTTTGATCATTCCTCCTGACAGCAGTGTCAGTGTATCCATGGAAGTCACAAATTTGATGGATTTTGCAGAACTGCTTTGCTGTTGCAGGTTGTGTTTACCCAGGAAAGTGCACTCTGAGGAAGCCTGTTCCTCTGTAGAAAGTTTTGTAATTTTTCTGTAAGGGAACACATGATTGTGGCCCTGGGCACCGTCAGCGTGAAAAAATTCCTCAACCTTGTAGGCTGAGGGAATCTGGGGCTGGGAATGCTGAGCTGGAGCATGTGTTGGAGGCATTGTGAGCTGCTCGTCTGCCACCAACTAGAAGGGGAGACCCCACCTGGAAACAGGAGATGGGGTAAGAGAGCAGAGAACGAGGACAATGATTGGAAGTCAGGGGAGAGAGGGATGCGAGGTATTGGGTGAAAATGCTGAGTCAGAAAAGAAAGTGGTTTTACCTAAAGACTGGGATGCAATGTAAGAAGAAAGAAAGGTTCAGCATAGGAGTATTTGCTTTCTGGAACTGGAATGGAAGATTGCCTGAGAGAGGAGAATGGACTAGGATGAGGATCCTGAGAAGCAGGTGCTGGAACTGGAGTCTGTGATGTCAGTGAAACTGGGGCAAATCTCAAGTTGTGGGGAAAGTCAGGATAGGAGAGGCTACAGAAATATGATAAAGGAGGTAAAGACGGAACAGGAAGAAGAACCTGTAAATAGATCCTAAGAATCCAGATGTTACCATTCTTTGCTATCAGTAACGACCTGAGAGGCCACTGGCTTAGTGTTTGTCATCATATGACACTTTATCTGTTCCAAACAAAGCTTTATTTTGGTTTCGGTTGCCATTTTGAATGTTTGGCACTTTTGCAGACCAGAGGTTTCTTTAGGAAATTGCTAGGCAGAATCCTCAATGGAGCTTCCACATGGAAGAAGGGTGCTCAGGAGACCCCTGAATTTTAAAGAGGACTTGCTGAGAACTTGGGGAAAAAAACATCCTGTCATACAGAAAGACTGGAAATTTTGGCAGAAGGCTCATTTGGATAAGCAAAAGCTTCTTAATGAACTAAAACATGAAAAGAGAGCAAGCAAGAAGTGGAAACCAGAACAGACACCAAGAGTACGACAAGCATTGCTTCGGCACTTGGGGGTGAAATGAGGAGGGCCTAGCTCTGCTGGAGCTAGCTAGGGACATAAGGGGTCAAAAGAGGGGATTTTACCGGCATGTGTACACTAAAAGCAAAAAGAAGTTGAGAGGAATGTGAGCCCATTGATGAATGGGGGAGACAAAGCAGTCTGGACAAAAGGGAAAAGGCTGAAGTACTCAATGCCTTTTTTGCTTCAGTTTTAAAAGGGAAATCCTGCTCCTAAGTTCCTGTACATTTCAGTATGGTTTAGGAAGGACAGGGAGCTGTTAGCAATGGGCAAGCAACAGGTTAGAGACTATCTGGAGAAACTGGATATATTCAAATCCATGAAACTGGATGGGATTCATTCAACAGTACTGAAAGAAGAACGGACTGATATGATTGTGAGGCACCTGTCTATCATCCTGGCATTTGAGGAGGTCCCTGATGACTAGAAAAAAGCTAAAATATTATCTCTGTTTGAGAAGAACAAAAAGGAAGGTCCAGGGACCAGCTTTACCTCAATCTCTGACAAGGTCCTGGAGCATGAATTTTTGGAATCCATTTCCAAACGTGAGGAATAAGAAAGCATTCAGGAGCAGTCAGCATGGATTTACTAATGGTAAATTAGGCACAACTAACCTGGTTGCCGCCTTTGATAAAGTGGCTTGGATTGTAGAGGAGGGGAGAGCATTGATGTGATGTACCATAACTTTATTAAGGCTTTGACAACATCTCTCATAGCGTTCTTTTCAGTAAGCTGGGAAGGTATGGGCTGAATGAATGGATGGGTGGAAAATTGGCTGGACTGCTGGTCTCAAAGTACGGCAATCAATGGCTTAAGGTCCAGTTGGCAGCCAGGAACAAGCAAAGTATCTCAGGGGCTGATATTGTTCGGTTCTTCTCTTCTGACCTAGATATGACACAGAATACACCCTCAGCAAATCTGCAGACAATACTAAGCTAAATTATGCGTGAGGTGAATCATTCTATGTCAGATGCTTCAATCCAGAGAAAGCTTGAGGTTTGATCCAACAGAAATATAATAAAATTCGACAAGGAGACTGCAAAATTGTTCATCTGGCATGGAGAAGCTCCATATATCAGTGCAGGCTGGGAACCGTCTGGCTGAGTAGTACCTCTTTTAAAAAGGAACTAGGGGCTATAGAGGACACCAGACTGACTATGAGCCAGCAATGTGCTCTCATCATGAATAAGGCAGACTGCATTCTGCGATACAGTAGTACTGTGGCCAGCAGATCCAGGGAAGCTATCACTGTCTACTCAGCACTGGTAAGGCCACCTCTGGAATACTGTGTCCAGTTTGGGGCCCACCCAGTTCAAGAAGGATTTTCAGAATCTGGAGAGAGTGCAGTGAAGAGGCCACAAGTTGCATCTTGGAAGGTTCAAATTGGACATTAGGAAAAATGCTTTGCCAGGAAATTAGTGAAGCACTGGAGCAGTGAGGTGGTGGAATGTCCATCCTGGGAAGTTTTCAAGACTGGCTGGGCAAAGCCACTGACCTTATCTAGTGTTGATGATATTCCTGCTTCAAACAGCAGGCTAGACTAGATGACCTCCCATAGGTCCCTTCCAACCAGCATTTCTGTGATTCTGTGAGAGACTACAGAGTTTCAAGTCAAGCCCCAGAACATGAGGAATGCAGAAATTGCAAGCATTTTTTAAAAAGTCTGGTTGAAAGGGCTTGTTCAACTTTGTTTGGAAGCTCTGAAAGAAAATCTGGGAGAGAATCTAATTCCCAGGGGCAGAATCCAGCCGTCTTACAATGATGGCCATTATTTTCTCTTCTCTGCATTGTTCACAGAATACTTCCTGAGAGAGGTGGACAGGTTAACAGAAAATGGCCTGTTTTACAATGTAACTCTGACTCATAGCAGAATAAGTCCATCCTGTACAGGCATTAGTCTATGGGGGTGAAAACAAAAGTGACAGTGTAGACAGTATATCTTGATCATTTTGTAAAAGGGAGTTGAATTACAGTTGCAAAGGCAAACTYAATTTGGGTATTACTTAACTTTTCAGTGCTTGACTTTCTAACCTTACTATTCTTTAAAATATTTTATGTGCAATTGCATAACAATTAACTGATTAGCAATTGCAAGTATAATTGCTTTCAAAAAGTCAACCGAACAGCTAGAGAAACATTTGTATTTGGAACATCTTTTTTAATTACAATACTGTAGGTTAATGAGTGTTCATTTGGTGCATCTCTTAATTTTTATAAAGATTAATTTTAAATGATGGAGTAGTTTATGAAGAAAATAAAGTTCTGTGATTTAGTAAGTCGTGTTTTGATGGGTTTTTAAATTGAAACACATTGTTATGACATTGGACATATGTAATAAGATCTTGATTTAAATAGACTCTGTTCCGCACACTGCAGCATTAAATGATCACCATGGCTTGAAACACTAACCAGATAGCTTGAACACCAGTTTTTTAAGTAGCATTTAATTCTCAAATAAGAATTCCTTTCAGACATTTAGTAAATAGAGATCTGCTTGCTTCTCTGTGCATAAATGCAGTAGGATCTCACTGGAAAACTTCTATTGTTTTTAATAACACTAACTGTGAAATGACTCCAAGTCTCTGGAAATGTATTTGGAAGTATACTGTTTGTATATGACAGTTGCATATCATATAGACATACCAAGAGTTTTTGCTACTTGAGTTCAACAGCAGACCTGCCTGCTCCGTGGTACCAAGTGCCCAGCTAGTGGAAGGGATGTTTCTGCCACGTGGCCTGGTGAGAAGGCTCGAGCTGGCTGCAGAGGGCTGTCGCCCAGGGACCTGGCTTTCCGCTCTTTTGGGGCAGATGGACAGTGTCATGCTCTCTGTCTTTGGGGAAGGATATTATCAGCTCGTTTATGCAGCAGCATATTGACTTAATTAAACAAATTTTTATTCATGTCATAAGCACTATGCATTTTCATTTTAATTAAGTTCTATTCTATACACTGTAGCAATAAGAAGGAAAGAAATAGGATCAAAAAAGCAGATCAGAAAGACATTGGTGAAGCAAATTTTTTGAAAGAAAGAGACTGTTTTTTTCTTTTGTCAGTTAGTAACTACCAATTTGCCAAATATGTATTTGTGATGACAAGAGCACAGGCAATCTCAGAATTGAACTTACAAACTGCAGTTCATAATTTTTGACATCAAGATGATTACTAAATTATAGTCAGAAAAAAGGTATTGAGTGTTACACGGATGTATGCACTGTGAAATGCAAGTCTCTGAAATCAATCAGATGATTGTGAAATAGGGATCCAATTTTAAAATTCTATGTAAAATATTAATATGAGTTTATTTTTGAAGGAATTGAGGTATGGGAAACTCAGTGGATTTTTCTTAATTTGTTTTTGTAACTTCTGTAACTTTGGAACATTAGGTATTATTTTTCAATCAAGCTCACTGATACCACCATGGTGCTGAAATATTTCCAGAACTCTTGGCCATTTATTTCAGAGTGACTCCACCACTGGGCTAAATAAACAAAGGTGGTTGCACTTGAGCTTTGAAGTATTTTCAGAGTTTGTGCTTGTTTCTTCTGTTCTTCCTCAGTATTAATAGTAGCAATCAGCTTCTCTGGCACTGCATTTCCTTTTGGCTCTCATGTTTCATTCAGCTAACAGGGTAGATTTCTAAAGCAAGCGTGCAGTATGACATGCTGCCTAAATCTTCTGGGGCAGATTATAAAGTCACTCTCCTAATGGATTTTGGATTATAAATGTGTAGGTTGAGCACCTAAGTGTTCTAAAGTGGTTTTATTTTGGGGAGGGGGAGGGAGGCATGCTGAAAGTCATGAGACGATTATGACATCAAACGAGAGGCTACAGCAAACAGCAAATGCGAATGGGTGAGATTTTGCCTCCTGGTCTGTAAATGTTAAGTGTTAAACAGCTCAATGTATTAAGGCATATTCTGCGAGAGCAGTTCATCGTGCAGATTCAAATGCCAACATTCCTCCATGTGCATTTGAGTCACTTTGGCTGTCCTGGTCACAGCAGTTCTGCTGGCTGGAGCTGCTCAGTGCGGTGACAAACGGCATGGATAAAAATGGGTAGGTGAATACTGAATTTCAAGTTTTCCACCTGCCCGGGTGCAGAAGAGGTGCTGTTTTCCATGGAGATTCTCAGAGGGGTGATGACATTCATGGCATCAGTGTTGTATGGCTTAGTAAAATGATACCAAGGACAATATTGTAGGTAAAATGTTCAGGCAAGAATGCAGATATGGTTTGTGGGAAGCAAGCTTAAGGCTTGGACTGAAGCCAGGTGTGGATTGCTTCTGTTTGCTGTGGCTGGGCTAAACCTGTGTTTTAACCAAAAGAAGGTATTAAGTTTTGTCTTAGGGACTTGTCTACACCATGAAACAAGCAGAAAGGAAGGAACTTCAGAATAGTTACTTTTCTGTAATTCTTCCCATGCATACTGTCAGGGGGAACACGTGTGTCCCCAGGGGAAGTTGATGCAGAATAAATGCTGCATTTAAAACTCAAATAATTTTTCAGTAAGCTTCCTTCAGCAGAAGAGTCTGTATAGTGCATGTGCGCTCCTAATGTGTTGTGTAGCAAACACGCGTGCTAGTGCGTATTTCTTGGAGTGAATGTATACGGCTTTTCCTGAAATCTGAGCATTGGTGTTTCATATACCCAAGAAGTCTTTTTTCAGCTCTGTGCTCAGAGGGACAGTTACCTGTGGCCAGTACCTGAGAACGCAGGGAGAAGCAGGAGTGGAAAGAGAAGGAATATCACAACCAATATAATTTGTGTCAGGGAGCAGTGAAAGGAGGGCTGCTCTCCAAGGCAAGGTGAGGAGCCACGGGCACACAATGCAGGTTGGGCAGTGCCCTCACCATCCTGGTGCAGGCCCGTGGCAGCAGAGCCAGGCGAGCAGAGCGGGGGCGTGACAGCAACGGGTCCTCCCAGCAGTCTGGTGAGCATTGGGCAAAAGCAAAGTAACAAGCCAGGTGCAAGGGCAATGCAGGAAATCCAAACAACAATCCAGGAGCAAGGCTGGAGAYGAGCACTCCTACGAGGTAGCTCAGGCAGGGCCTGAAGGCCCCAGGCTGAGCTGAAATGGGACTCCTGGGCCCATGGGCAGAGCTATGTAAAGTTGGTAGGTAAGTATATAGGTATGTGAAAGACGAGGTAGATTAAATAACGTAGAGGTGGTACAAACTCCTTTAGTCATAACTAATGATTTGCAGGATGATGCTACTTTTGTCAATGCAGTGTCTGTAAATGACTCATCTCACACAAAACAGACAGGTAGTTTACCAGTTCTGATCTTGTGAGCCTTCTGCATCCTCCTCCTGGTCTGAATGGAAAGATGCTTCCAGCACAAGGAGCTTGTGATACTTGATCCATGCAGTTTTCATTTTGATGGAGTGTCATTTTACTGGAGCCACCTGTTCAGTAAGGGAAAAAACTTTCCACCAGTATTTGTGTTTAGCATATTTATTTCAGCAAGCTATGGCAATGGAAATCAGATAAGCTCTGAGATTGCTAAAGTTTCATTAAATAATTTGTACTCTTTTATACCTAATATAGGAGTTTTTACTGTAATTCTGGGAATTGCATTTGTACTATACCAGCAAAAGCTCTGTTGTTGAATAACTGACAATTAACTGAGAATGGTAAAATAATAATTACAAAATTAGAGTGAGTGTTTATTCATAAAAGAACAGACACCTTTATAAGCTGTAATTATCTTTTTGTTAATTTGACATACAAAGCATACAAAGGATTAAACTCTTCCCAGGCATAAAACCGCTACAGTCACAGCATCGTATTAGAGATGAGGTGTGTGCTTTGGACAGGTTCTCAATACAGGTCACACATGGGAGCAAGTCGGATGGTGCTGAATATTTGTCACTCACTGTATGCTTATCTGGCAGCTAGAGAATGATCATAACTGCAGAAATCACTTAGTGTAGTAACAATTATAGAGAGATTGTAGCTAAATATTCTCACAGTATCAGTAACCTTTTCCTTGAAAACAGCTCTCAACATTGTCCCTTTATTCCGTTTGCATAACCTCTTTATATATATATATATATATATAAAATAAATATATATGTATTATATTACAAATGCATATTGTACAACATATATATGTGTGTATATATATATAATTTTTGATTAACAGTGGGTTTATAGAACACAAATACACTGTTCCCCTTGGCCCAAAGAATACATAGACCCTATATAATATGACAGTTGATGGAAGTAGGATGCACAAAAGAGACCACAGCAAGAAAGACACCAGAATGTGTCTACTGAAAGCCCTTACTCAGAAAGAGACACACAGCTCTTGCAAAGTCTGTTATTCTTTTTTTCATTTGTCCTCTTCCTTCACTGCATACAAATGCTTTGGTTCAGTTTTTGGGAAGAATCAGGATGAGGCAAATGTAGTAACTTGTTAAATGAATACATTTAGAGGTGGGAGGGTAAAAATGTATGAAGTAAAGCATAATAATACGTTTGACGGCAACAGGAAGAACAAGGTAGAAGAAGAGAGCCTGCTATTCACGCAAGAGTTTCATGAGCATCTTGAGGAACTGATGGCAAGTGTGAATTTGGTGTTTAGTTTACCAGAAACCAGTGTATTGACTCAAAGGGAATGTGTCAATATGAAAAGGGAAAAATGAAATTTCTGGTGACAACCCTCGTGGTTATTTTGACACAGAACAGAGTCAGGCATTGAGACAGGGCAGCATATGGTTTTGTGAGAGGTTCATTTTGGCAGAGCAGCTGAGTAGTCAGACATCATTGCTGGGATATAAGCCAAAGGGACAGAGACAACTAACAGTAGTAGTAGTAGTAGTAGTAGTAGTAGTAGTAGTAGTAGTAGTAGTAGAGAGCATCTGTTTGTTGTTTTATATGGCATGGACTAGATGGGAATAAATAGGGTTGTGGTAGAGTGATTCCCTTCTCTTTTTACAGGTTGTTGTGAGCAGCAATGATGCGCAATGACTCATTAGGCTGAAGGGCACGCTAGAGGGTCAGTTCTTTCATCATCTCTCAGTATGCACATAAAGCCGTTTGGAGATATGATGAAGTGACATAATCTGAGGTAGGATACTCTGGCAATTTCAGGTTGACTGTCATGAAAGTAGGACATGAACATATGTATTTGTTTCTTATGCTGAAGGCACATTTAGCTGAAGTATAAGGATTATAAATTTATTATATGTCATGTGTACATCTATACCTTGATATTTTTGATGGAGATAAAGAAGAAAAATGAGAAAATTGAGAGGAGAGATTGTTCTAGAAATAATAAAATGCAGTATTGCAAGAACAGTATCATAGCAATGTATTATGTGAATAGAAAGAAAAAATATGAGCAAATACTAAATGAATGTTGAGAAGCCTAACTGAAAATTGTGAAGGAAATGCTGATAATATAGAGCATGTGGATAATGATGGTAAAATAAAAATGTAGAACTAGTGACTGGTACCTAGTCTAGGCTAGGAACAAGGAGAGATGGACTATAAGACAGCATTTATAAGAATTTGTAGTTTGATAGAGAGGAGAAAGACTCCTCTTAGGTTTTGAGAAATAGTCCAGCCTGAGAAGTATGCACAGCAGTCAATTCGCTGAGAACGTCAGTATACAAACAGGTGAAAAGCACTTGACTTCTACTTTTCTATGCTATGCTGTAACTTATTTTTTCATACAGAATATAGTGTTTCATACTTTCTAATATTCTAATGAATGTTCTGCTTTGTGACTTCCTCTTATCCTTTGTATTAAAATTTTTAAGTAGCTGATCAGAAAGAGATGAACCTAATAATCTAATGAACTGATTAGTGTTGTAATTAATTGTGCTCAACTGATTAGTCAACAACCAAAGCTGATTTACCATCCCTTCTTCTCGGGGTTCTGCACTGAGAATGTTTTTTCGAGACTGTGGAATAGATGCAGGAAGGCACTTGAAACTCAGATGGGACAGAGAGATTGCTTTGTAGGTTAGGGGAATCATCTTACTTAAGCAATCAAGATCCTATTTGCTTGTTCCTCCAGGTTGATAGGATTGCTTATTGCAATATATTGCAGTATATATTGTATTTTTTTTTTCTGGAGCCTAATCTTTATTGATAGGATTTTTAGACTGGTAAATATASGTATTTACATTGTTCACAGTCTGATTTTGGTGATTATCTTTTTCATTTGAATATAAACCCAAGGCAAAAGAACTGTAGTTTCTGTCCAATAATTTGATTTATAAGACACGAGAAGAAGGTGTTAGTAATAATACTTCTGAAAGTTTCATACTTAAGGGCACATGCAAACGGACTTACTGAGCTTGGGTGCCTAATGAGGAATACTAGAGGAATATGCAGTATGTTGTAACATCTGAGCCGGGACCTATATATATATATATATTTTAGTTTAGTGACAGCAGTGCCAATTTAAAAATCATCATAACAAGTGGAAAAGTAAAAAATTAGAACATAAAAATAAAAATACAATTTATGTCAAAATAGAGCTGAGAATGCAACTGTAATGGCAGTATTTATTTTCATATTTGTACAACTAAAAGCTCCCTCCTCAATTTTCATCTAGCCTAAGGAGAATGCTAGTCTAACATGGAGTGGAAAGCCAAAGTGACACTGTCATGAGAATTTAGACTGGTTTGCCCTCATACAGATGCTATTCTGCATAACAGCATTTCTGAAGCAAACAAGCGCTACTTTATTTATTTGTTTTTTTTTAAGATGCAGCTTTCTTGTTTGCATAGATGCACACTTATTTTCTGTACATCCTTGAACTAGAGCTCATTTTAGCTTGTCACCATTTCAGAGTTTTCACTTGTCTGCAAATGTAATTGTCTGTCCAGTTAGGTACAAGCTTGCTAGTTTATAACTGAATTGCAGATGCAACTTTTTACATTCTTGTCTTGCAGAAGGAATTTGACAGTTGTGGCACAGGACTTTTAACTGTACAAGCCTGGTTGCTCTCAACTGAATTTCTGTGACTAAAGGAAGTCCTGCAAAATATATAGCCAGCAGGTGTATTTGGAATAAGGACTTTCTTACATTCTTAACAGAAGAACATTGTTGAGATAGAGAACTATAATTTAGTAATTAAAACACTTTTTTATTGTGGGCAATTAAGAGATTGTATGGACAGCAACTGAAACTGAATTAAGACGGAATTCCAGTTGGCTCAAATGACTCAGCAATTTTAAATGCAGATAGTAGCCTTCAAGCCGTTTTCATTTCTTGCTTCTGTGGGGTGACACAGCAGTATTCTTTCAAAGATGACTTAGTACGAGACTGCTGGAGACTGTATTATAAACATCTTATTAAAATGGATTAGAGGATGATTCTAACTCAAGTTAGCAGGACACCTTGGATTCGTAATTTCGTGACAGAGGGAAGAAAGAATCTACAAATGCTTCTTTAAGAAAGTAACCCTAAACTTTGAAAAGGAACAACCCAAAGTGTTTCATCTGATTTTTTTTTTAAACTATCCTAGGATTAGGTAAAAGAAAAAAACTAAGTTTTACATTGATTTATTGTTTGGGGAATTTTATTAAATAAACTACTTTTTWAAAAAAAAAGCATCATGTTTGTTTTTAACTGTTAATTTTATGTGATGGTCTGGTTGTGTCATATTAGTCTAAAGACAAATATATCTTCTGTAGCTAGGACATGTCTGCTAGCACTAAACAATTTAGGGTAAAACCTGGAAACAGGATGAGAATGCATTTTGACCCCATGTTAGGTTCTGTGGTTTTATCATAATCAAATGAGGCATTTCAAATATTTCTGACAGTACAGTAAAGCAGCCGGCATATACTCCTGAAACCTGCATGAGCTATGCTGGGAATAAGCCAAGGGGAAAGAACTGTCAAAACCAAGAATTTTTATGTGCATTTGCTAGTACTAGTTGCTCTTAATCCAGAACAAGGTCAAATACATCAGAGGATGCTGAGAAATTTCACATGCTAAATGAAGTTGACTAAAGTCCTTTTCACATGTTAGATGTAAGAAAGATCCTTTTTCCCAGCTGTTGTAGATGTTAGAATTTTGGCTGAAGGAGAGCAATTTTTTTCCTTACAAATAATAAAAATTTAAAATTATATTAAGGAAATAACATTCACAGGATTTTACAAAGTGATGTCTCAGCACTGTAGGGAGTGCCAGTCTATACAGTCAGAATATTTTTAAATGCTTAGAAAAGTCCTGTGTTTTTCAGGTCAAAGTACGTTTCTTTCATGCTTATTCTTAACTCCTTAAAGCATTTTGCCTGCTTCATTTCAGTCATTCCTGTGAATGCAGTTGTAATGCTAAGCTTTTCCTGAGAATATAGCCTATGAAAAATAAAATGGGAGTATTTTTCTTCTTGTGTAATTGTTTTTGCTAGTGCAACTCATGCAAGACAGTCATTCCCACAGGACTAAACAGGATAAATGCAGAGTTCATCTTGAACTGGTGGAGAAAAGGAGACATGGAAATGATGAACAAATAGCCTGCATTTTAATACTTTAGAAATTGCTTGAACAATTAAACAAGCATCAAGTGTAGAGAAAGGCAATTAAGAACATCAAAACAGGCCAATTTGTAAGCATTTGAAGAAAATAATCTAATAAATAATAGGTAGAATGAGGTTAATTGAAAACCATTTATGTCTAACCAACAGTTTTGTTGGAATAAGATAAGAAACTGAACAGGAAAATGAAAAAGAGAAGGGAGTGTTTTACATTGCTGAAGTATCTGACACAATTTTGTTGAGATTTCATGGTGACCAGAGTGGATGGCCAGGGAAGAATATATTAGAATAGTAATACGTCCTCAGAATATGCTCCCAGCTGCCAGTTACCTGTTTTTCTGGGAGCTGGAATGAGGGGCGATGTCTGTATTTCACAGCCTCAATGGGATCCTTCCCCATGAATTTGTCCAGTTGCTCTTGAGCCCATGTAAACCTTAAAATCTGCAGTATCTTCTGGCAAGAAGGCCCACTGAACAGAGATGCCTGAGCTAATTCTGGAGCGCGTAGCTCAGGCAGGAGGAATGATGGGACTGCACTAGCATTTGTTCTAAGTCACTTCAGTTTGTGGAGAAACAGTGAATCAGAAGGTAATGAGAGAAACAAGCTGGCACAGCAGTAACACTGCACTAGTAATCTTGTAACTCAGTGCTAACTTAGGTGTCTCCACTGAATGTTCTGCTGTGCCTTGCAGGTATCACTGCTTCAAATACTAGTGGGGGGGGGCAGAAACTCCTCTGTCCTGTCCACATCCTTTATTCTTCCACACTCARCTAAGTTTATTCCTATACATAATAATAGTATTTAATATAATTTTGAGTGTATGTCTCTCAGAACATCAGTTGCATTCTTCAAAAAACTTTGAGTACTGATTCAGAAGCTGTTGGTTAAATATTGTACGCCACCTCATTCTTCTCTTGCTGTTGGATGGCTACTCAAGTTGTCTGTGCTACCTGTGAGACTGACTGACTCCTCAGTGTTTCATTTGTACATATAAGCAAAGCAGGAGATCCAAAGCTGTTTTCAGGGTTAAATCCAGCAGTCTGGATTCAAAGGCTGGCCTCGTGAGGCTTACGCCATTTCAGGTTCAGTTACTCTCCTCAGTTCTTTGCTTTCCCAACCTCCTGCTGGCTCCGAGTCTTCTTGAAGCCGATGTGATTTCTTTGTTTTTAGTAACTCAATAGATTTCTCTTCCATGAACTTGCCTCCCTTTGAGCCTATATACACTTTTGACATCCACAGCTCCTTTTGGGAAGGATATCTATGGCCCAGCTACGCTCAACCACCATTTCCTGTTTGTTTTAAACATGCCTTGTGCTGGTTCCATCTGATGACCCCCTAGTTTTTCAGCCAAAATAGAGAATGAAAAATTGATTTCTATCTACCTTCTCCATACCCATAATGCCTTCATAGATTTCTGTCATATTCTTCCCCACCCATTATCTGTCACTCTCTCAGACAATGCATTCTGACTTACTAAGTCATTCTTAATGTGGAAGTATGTAGCCCTCCCCTGACTCTTTTCCAGTTCTGCTAAAGCATTTTTGGAATGAGGGGATCAGAATTGTACACCATAATAAGAATGGTGGGAGCAAACTCTGAATGTATACAGTGGTATAGTGCTGTGTTCTGTGTTTTTATTTTATGTTCCTTGCCTTATCCTTGCCTTACAGGCCATTTTGTTCTTTTGGCTGCTGTTGAGTATTGAGCTATCTTTTCATGGAACTGTGTGTTACAATTGCTTGGTTTTAGTCGGTAGCCCTGAGCTCATCATATTGTAAGTGAAATCAGGAATGTGTTTGTTTTTTCCTCATGTACATCATTTTACATTCATCTACATTAAATTTCAAGTCCTTCTGCAGTACTTCCTTGTTAACACTCATCTTATTACTCTGGATAACTTAGTATCTTCAGCCAAATTTTTCATTTCATTGTTCACCTACCTCCTGTTCTGATAGTGTATAAATAAATCGCTCTGCTGGTGACCATACTCCATTGTGAGAACTGACCATTTGTTTCCTATTTTTAGCAATTAACTATACATCTTCCCATGGTTGCTTAGTTTCGTTAAAGTCCTTTGGCTAGGAGCCTTATCGAAAGTCTTTTAAAGAGTGAAGCAAATACTGTCAATCAGGCTGTCCCTAATCTAACATGGGTGTCAGTGTTCCCTTAGTCTTTCCTTGACAAGTAAGGATATTCACAAATGTGTTTATTCCAGGGGACTATTTTGGAGGAAGACATGCCCTAAGACCATTGCCCTAAGAGGATTGCAAGGCTGTTCAGTAAGTGGCAGGTTGTGTATTTTAGAGAATCTGAATTTAAGTCTTCAGGCTCTTACTGTAGACTCTTAGAAGCTGTATAGCTTTTAAAAATTACTCATTAGTAGGCATCCAATACAATTCAAAATTGTTCCTCCTTATTCTCGTTTGGTTTGTATATCCCCTCACAAGATCTCATTTCAGATCAGAGGGTTGTGTTTGTCTTAAAATAACCTCCAACAAAAGGGCTCATTTTCTGTGATAATGATTGTTTCTTTTCAAGACACAATTTGTTTGCAAAGCAGATTAGGGATTTTGGTGGAGCACAAGAAGTTGAATGCTTTTACCTTTTTAAAAAAAGAACACAACCCCATTCTGTGTGCAAACTTTAGCTTTTCCTATGCTTCACTTGCTTATATTCACCATGGTTGTTACTCGAAAGCATAGTTGAAGCAGCCTTTCATACTATAGAGAGGTATGGACATAAGTCTCTTTTTAACAGAGTAAGAATTGTCAGACATCTTGGTCAAGAGTAGGAGGAACATCTCAGAGCACTCCTAGTTTCCTGCAATGTTATGTGATATCAGGAGCTGCTATATGTCTGTCTTGCTGCATTTACTTGGAGGATTGCAAGAGAAGCACATGGCCAAAATAGTTTTTTTTAACTGCCTTTGCTAAGCCACATAATACTGGCTTTTCTTTCAGCAAAGAATGCTGCTAGGCTGTTATATTCACAGCTTTCACAGTGAGAACTGAAGCCTGTTATTGAGACCTTCTCTGTCTTTGCCACACTGTGGGGCAATCATTCTTTAACAAATTCAGAGTTCCACTGTTGAGCAGAGTGTCTTACTAAATTCTAGGAAAGAATCAAGTTGGAAATGTTACAAATGAAAATGGAAAAAATGTTTTACCATTGACATCTTTAAACTGTTCCCATTATGACCTTCATGGTCTGCACCACAGCAGCTTCTTCCCAAGGGCAGGCAGTGACGCGGTAATTCACCTCTTCCCAACTGAATGAACACTGTGGACAAACTGACTTTCATCTCCTGCAGGTAGTGTGTTAAAAGTGGTGTATGGATGAACAGCTGAGCATTAGTAAGTGCAATGATTTTGATGTAGCCAGATTCTGCATGTCAGAGAAATGAAATATCAAATCAGAAATTTGCTAGGGATGGAATTTTTTTAGCAAAATTTAAAATACTTACTAAATACACTATATATAATATCTATAGTATTCACAAGAGAAATTTAAATGGAAAACCATAGCAAAATGGTGCGGGCGGGAGGGGTAGGATTAGAATTTTCTGTTAGAAATTAGATTAGATTTTCTGTTTCTTTCAGATGGGAATGTGTTTCATTAGACCATGAACCCCTATAGGAAATATTTTACGCCATAACATTTTGTTTTAGAGAGACTATTTCTTTTAAGATATTTATGGCACTGTATGTTCTTCTGTTTCTACCAGATGTCTCTTCAAAAATTACTAAAGTAAACAAAAATTATATTAGATGTCAATTGATTTGCAGATCGCACACAGTGGTCATTAGAAACAGTACATTTAGCCTAAGGGTTAGACATGCAGATGCAGAGCAGTAAAAGCTACCTGTTGAGTGCTTGCCTTGGTAGGCTAATTGCTGTGATGTTTTGAAAATGAAAGGTAYGGCTGAATAATGAAAGCTAAATCACATTGTCATAGCATTTGATAGAAAGGATAATAACCAAGACTGTATCCACATTAAAGTGTCAGATGTTTGTCTAATTGTAAAGTATGCTTTCAAAGTGAAATTAATACCTAAGAGCTAAAGATCTGGGGCCAAATTCTTTGTTGATGTAAATTGGTCTTGCTTCATTAATCACAGTTGAGCTATGCTGATTAATAGGGAAGAATTTGCCCCTAAACTGCGTTATTCTTAACCACATTCAGAACTGCAAGGAACACCAACAGGGTGTTTTTTGGATAAATTATTACTAACCTGAAGGCCAACTTATAAATAAAGAAGGCTATAATTAGTACTAAGAACACTTAGCAAGAAGGATTCTTTATGGTGACCCCACTGCATGTTATAGCTGTGTTTTGTACCATGGTGAAATGTCCTGCTCATTTAAAATGATACTGCATTGAACTGTCATTCAAATCAGGCAAAATTACAAGGTGTATCTGTGGCAGTGTCTGAAAAATCTGTTTCTATCTACTATTACTTCCAAATAATAAGCTGGTTTTGGGGTTGCTGAAAGCCTAACATTTAGAAACTCTTAATAGTGGAGACTTCTTGTGTTTTATTTTTTCGTCTTACTAGTTTGTTTAAATTTGCTAGTTATCTGAAAAATTACTTTTCTCATCAGCTAGTTTAGTTTTCAGCACTAGGGGATGGTTGAAAAAAGTTTTAGTGTGCAAATAATGATTTTTAAAAATCAGAATTTGTCTAAAAGTACTGAAGCTCTATGTAATCTGTTTGCTCTATGTCCAAAGGCTGCACTGAATACTTAGAGATAAGCCAATGTGACTCAAGGTCTTACTCCATTATAAAAAGCCCTTAAAAACTGATCGTTGTCAATGGACTGCTAATGACCGTGAGCACACTTGCTGGATGTGTGCATGGTATTGGTTGCTTTGTTTTGCTGTCAGTGTTACTGTATTAAACTCTTGCAACAAAGAGCCTGAACACTTACAAAAACAGCTGAAAGCAAGCAGAAAAAATAATAGCTCTTATGTGATCATCTGCTACACTGCAGGCCAGCTTAAAGCATCATCACCTCTCAATGCAGCCTCCCATGGGACTGGGGATGTCAACTTGCTGCTGAGACAAGGCTTTATCACTGAAGAAGATTTTTTAACCAACTAGACAGAAATAAAGCTAGGTAGCATATAAGAGAGTATATGTAGAGGAGGCCAGCAGCAGGGAATTTTTGTGTGTGTGTGTGTGTGTGTCTGTATGTACAGATATCTATATCTCTCTCTATATATAGATATTTGACAGATGAATATAGAGGGTGCTCTGAGAATCTGAGTTTCAGGATTGGATTGGATTTGGCAAGGAGACTACTGGTGAGGTTGATTCTCTTCTGGGTACCATGAGGATACTTTCCTAGCCCTCTGGCATTATATCTGTTATCAGCCTTCAGCACTGTTGACTGGGAATTGCTCTTGACTAAGTTTAAATACTGATTGAGAGGGCTGCATCTATGTGGCTTTGTTTTCTCCAGAAGAGATTTGGAGAAAACTTCTTAAAGGTGGAAAAGTGCAGACATGAAGAACTACTGGGATGCACTAGGAAAAGCATCGCAGCAGGTCGAAAGAAGTGATTGTTCCCTTCTACCCAGCCCTGCTGAGGCCACACCTGGAGTGCTGTGTCCAGTTCTGGGCTTCCCAGTACAAGACAGACATGGACATATTGGAGGGAGTCCAGCAAAAGGCCACCAAGATGACTAAGGGATTGGAGCATCTCTCATATGAAGAGAGGCTGGGAGAGCTCGGATTTTTAGCATTGAGCAGAGGAGGATTGCAGGGGGATTGTATCAATGTGTATAAATACCTGATGGGAAAGGTGAAGAAGAAGCCAGAAGTCTGTCAGCTGTGCTCAGTGACAGGACAAAAGGCAATGGGAAAAAATTGAAGTACAGGAAATTGCACATAAGCATAAGCAAAAACTTTTCTGCTGTGAGGGTGGGCAAACACTTGAACAGGTAGCCCAGAGCAGTTGTGGAGTGTCCATCCTTGAAAATATTCAAAACCCAACTGGACAAGGCCTTGAACAGTCTCCTTTAGATGACCCTGCTTTGAGGAGGGAAGTTGGGCTAAACTATCTCCTGAGGTCCTTTCCAACCTGAACTGTTCTATGAGTCTAAGATTTTCATGTTCAAATTGCTTTTCTTCAAAGTCAAGTATAGGGGCCAGTCAGAGGCTTACTTGACAACATATGGCATGGTGCAGTGCTTTTGGTATGTTGCTAGTGCACAAAAGTTTATTTCACTCTTCTGCTGTTTGTACATATTCATAGTCACACTGTGGATGTGTAAATGCACTTTATTTTTCTTTTAGCTTTAGCAACAGCTCTAGAGACATGTCGACCCTCATGCCCTATACATGCCAGACTAGCAGCGTGGGAGAGCAAAGCCTGCCACACAGTCACAGTTCCTCTCAACAGTCTGGCTGCACTGGAGTATGTTTTAATGACATACTCTAAGCAGCAGCCTGGGCACTGTCTCAGCCATGGTCTATTTTTTCACTGATGGTTG
This sequence comes from Apteryx rowi, assembly GCF_003343035.1. Taxonomy (NCBI): domain Eukaryota; kingdom Metazoa; phylum Chordata; class Aves; order Apterygiformes; family Apterygidae; genus Apteryx; species Apteryx rowi. The sequence continues at coordinate 176,109 of NW_020451229.1, read as the reverse complement.
TTTTCGTAGTCTGAGGGCTCATTTCGAGTAGTTGTCTTGTCCTAGAGCAGAGGAGCTTGCATTCTGTCCCTTGGCTGGATGCATCAAGGTAGCTTGTTTCTCCAGGCTGCAGATGTGTTGCTTACAGATGTGGCTTTTCCATCTGCTTATCCAACAGGCACCCGATGCTGTTTCTGTGTGGTTTTGAATTCCTGAGGATGATGGCACAACCTACCAAATGTTTTGGTGGATATACTCTTCTAAAACTGAGCCTCTGTGGAAACCTTTATTAAGAAATGCTTTGAGGGTGGTCTATAGATGCCCTCATGTCACAAGGTCTCTGTTCTGCCAAAGAGACTTTGTTGTCAGTCATTGTGCTGGAGCTGGAGTATGGGCTGGAGTATGGAACTGGGCTGAAGTATATACTGCAAGTTAAGTTGTGCAGTGGTCTGGAATAGTAGACAAAGCCCCATGTCCAGTGTATTTTATTTGCCCCATGTAGCAATAAACGAGTCCCACGTCAGCTCCCTCTGTCGGGAAGCAGTGAACACTGGGAGTAGTAAAAGAAAACATAGCAACTTCTTGACAGTCTTCTTTCTGGGATCACTGAATGCTCTAAAGGACAGTCCTTTAGAGGAAAACAAGAAACAACCAACCAAATCACATGCGGGAAGTTAAAGAAGACCACATTTCATGTATTTACTGGTGCTGAGAACACTGAAGAGTCAATCTCTTTTTGCTTTATGAGAACCAGAAGTGCCAGGTGTTCTCCTCAAGGATCTGCACAGTTCCGGAATTCTCTCATAGATGCTCCTAATCCCCTGCCTCTCCCTGCTCCACCTTTCTGTCATGTATCTCTCCTTCATTTCACTTTAACCCACATTTGTTTTGGAGACAGGTGACACAACACATTACCAGGGTAGTTTTCAGTACTTCAAGGTGATTGAGGCAATCCTGGCCTTAGGACATCCTCCTCTCCAAGCAGGTCCCTACACACTTTGCAGCACATTGCAGAGTTCATGCTGAGCAACTCAAGGAAGGGTTTCTGTCCAAGCCTGACATCTCTGTAGTCCACTGCATGATGGCCAGGATGGCTCTCAGGACTAAAGCTCTTCGTGGTGTGCAGCCTTAGTAATAACAGGAAATTATGCACCAAGCACGTATTTGTAGCTGAATGGACTAGGCTTTCAGTATAATATGCAGATGGGTCGCAGCCTCCTGAAAAGGCTCTTCCAGGTATGATACCGGTGAGGAAAGTGTGGGAGAAGGATGTTTTGGATGTTAAAATATGGGACTTTCCACTAGCTCAATGAATATGTGCTGAATAGTAATTTCTGCCTACTGCCTCACTCACAGAATGATTCTTGGGCATTTTTTCCACTCAGTTGCAACTCAGTTATTCACTATGCTCCTGAGGGGCTTTCACTTATGAAACATAAACTTGGTTCCTACAACATTAATGGAGGGTTTTTTGAGTTCCTGATTTATATAAACTTTACCCCCTCTCTGGGAAAACTCTTTTTGTTGGCTAATATATCAACTGGAAGGAATAAAAAGATTGAAACTGTTAAAATCCATCCCTCTTGCACAAAACTTTGGGGGATAAAGCTATACTTTGGACTCATCTGAAGTTCCTTGCCAAAGACGACTTCTGATTTTGCCTAGTTTAGGATATTATGCAGGAGGACCCATGCAGAGGAGGACCCATCTCAATTTCATCTTTGTTAGAGGATAATTTGTTCTCAAAGATTATCATACACAACTGCAGGGGGATCTGTAATCTACAGACCTGTTGCTGATACAGGAAGGGTGAAACTGCTGGATGTGATCTGAGCACACTCAAGGAGGGCAGATGCCTCTGTAGATACTTGCAGCTGGGAAAGCCAGTGGTCTAAAAGAGACATCCTCTCTGGACATGAAAACATTTAGCAAAGTGTTGACATTGCTCCCAATGACAGTTCTACAAATTTGTACTTCCGTATACTTCCACAAGTATCAAACCTTAACAGACGATCAAACTTTTGCTGTGGCTGCTTTTATGATGGAGAACTAAATTGTTCTTGAAAACCTGTGCATCCTGTCTCCATATCTTTTTGAAAATCTGTAAAACGTGGTTTCACCTTAAAAGTATTTGGTTACTGAAGCTAGAAAAAATATGTGCTTACTTAGTGAGACGTCTTACTGAGAGTAGATAATACCAGTGCTCCAGTTTAAGGTTTCCACAGTGACCTGTAAATTTACAAATGACAAATCATGTCTTACTCCCTGTCATGCTGCCAGCTACAGCATGTTGGAGTTAATAGCTAGAAATAAAAAAATTAAGATGGCAGAGTGTTTTCTTTGGCAGCTCAAGGAAACTGGAACTTGCTTGCAGAACTACATCGCCTGAGCATGGAGATATTAGAGGCCTTCCACGAAAGATCTGTTATCAATCATTTACAGAGCTGGTGATATGTTTCCTTCAATAAAGGTGAAATGGGAATAATTAAATAAGAGGGTGCATTTCTTTTTAAATAATCAAATGAACATTTCTGCCAAAATGTTGATGTGAAGTTTGAATTTGTCTTGTTTTTTAAGCTATTTCGCATCTAAATTAACACACTAGATCTGGGGAGAACTGTGGTAACTAAGAACCGTATTCAGGATCTAGTGCTAAAGCTAGATGGAGAATTTTAAAAGAAAAGGAGAAGCAGTCACAGGAATTCATCTTACCCACCTTGTGATTCTAGAACCAACTGGAGCATAATGGGGAAGGGTGATAAATGGAGGAACTGGACTCAACAGCTGTTCCAGACAGAGCTAAGAGATTCATCTTCTGTGAAGGCTGTCCCCCTAGTATATCTGTACTACTTTGTATATAGACCTCATATTGTTTGTTTATCTAGAAATAAATGAGGCAAACAGATCACAGCTCAGGGACTATAAGGATGTCTGTATTGCTGTCTTGTTGAGGAGGAGTTTCTGGAGAGCTTGGAGAGGAGCTGAGAGACTGCAGGTCTATTCAGGCTCTGCAGAGTCAATGTGACATGCATTTCACCATGCTAGAGAGAATGAGAAATCACCCCTGTGAAAAGGTCTGGGGAAAGTGTTTCTACTGATGTGTAAGTCTGTATATTTTGAAAACTTGCACTTGGTATATGTAACAGCAGCAAATGAAGAAGCCTGGATAAATAATGTTAATACAGAATGTTACATCAAGTTCTGTTTAAAGATTGTCAATAATATTTCACATATTTCTTGGCTAGYGGGGCAAGGAAAAGTGGAGTGCAGAGAACACTTCCTCAGCATACTCCTATTGTAATTTGTGCAGTCACTCCATATGCGATATTCTTTTAGGGCTGGGTACAGCCTTTTCTTTTTCTTCATCTTCTTGGAGGGCAGAAGAGCAGAATTTCAGAAGAAGGAAGTCCACAAATGCCCCTTGACATCCTCTCATGCCCTTGGATTTTTCAGATGCATGATACTGCTTTTTCTACATGGGTTGCGGCTCAGGAATTTCAGGCAGAGCTCTTGCCTTTAATAAGGTGACTGTCTACTCAAAATACATCTCAGCCAGAGTCCCCAGCACTGCAAATACAGGGCATAGGCACTGTTTGGGGAAAATCATGCTCTATAATTCTAGTTTCTGATTTCCTTCAACCAGAGGGGAAGTGGAAAGGTTTCAGTCACTTTAGACTGGGAGCCAGTGGAAGACTTTTTCCGGTTGATGCTCTCTGGACCACACTTTCTAGATGAAAGAGGGTTCTGAGGGTTTCCTCCTGAGCTGGAGGAAATGTCTACATCTGTTCCTCCTGTAGCAGCAGAGAGAAGAAGCAGTGAGTCTAGGGGCCAGAAAAAAGAACAGGACAACACAAAACTTGCAAGCCATTGTGGAGGAGACATTTCTGATGTATGATGAGGGGTTAACTAAGCAGTCTCAAGGAGAATGGAAAGCAGTGCAATTGTATGCTAAGGAGATAAAGTAAATATTTTTCATATTCCTGGGCTGTATGTTTTCATGGGGCTATCTGCATAGGTGAGGGGAGCAGTACTGAATTATCAGACCAGCAGTGTGGGAAAGCAGAACTAATTAGGACTGTGTGGGGATGCAAGTATAGATTAAAAATTATGTGTGTTTAGGGAGCAGAATCAATTAGGAACCTGCCTTTTAGGGACTAAGGGATTGTCCAGTTCTAAGATCATTTAATCAGGAAAATTATTTGGTGCTTTGTGGGACCCACAGAGGTTAGGATGGGAAGAAGTAGGCAGAGTAAAAAGAGAATTGAAAGTAAATCTATCCTTAATTTGTCTCACCTTCCTCCATCCAAAATTCATTCCCATCTCCCAGGATTCTTGTCCTCTTTCCATCTTTAATGCAAAGGCAACTGCATAAGGGGAAGAGAGTGCCTTATCTCTTCCCCAAGCCAAAGAGCCGATGCTCTCCCTCCCATTTACATACATTGGTATTAAGTACTTAGGGCTGGTGTGAAGTATTATCTGTTCTTCCTTTGTATTAACTTTAGGAGTAGGGAGAGAGGAGCTACAGAGGAGCACCTCAAGAGAGGGAAGTCTGCTCCTGCTAAGGGAGACTTATCTGAAAAGTTTTACCCCGTTCCTAAGATTGCTAATTCAGCCTTTCCAAACTGGAATTGCTATGCAAATTTGAATGCAGTTTTTCTCAGAAAGCTTGATGTTAACCAGTATAGATTCTGTATATGTACACTTTCACACATATGTCCTTCTTTATGAGTCACTTTTTGAGCTTTATAACTCACACTGTCATTCAGTAAATTTTGTCTTAGTTCCATTTTTATAAATATGTTCAGAAGCCCTTCTGGCCCTCTGAGAAACACAAATTGTTATAGTAAGCTTATGTTTTAAATTTTGCAATGTAAAACAACACATATAATTACCCAGAGAGAAGATTGGGGCATTACTGTTCTCCCAAAATGAGAGAGAGAAGGAAACGCTCATGTAAAATGAGAAGCAAGAGGATGGAAGCATTACCATTCCTGAGCAATATCAGGTGTTTTATGTTATGCTTTGATAATACTAGTCTCTCAGGTTAAGAGCCCTGACTACTGGGCTTTTCAAATCATAGCAGACTTCTTTGGCACAACCTCTAAACTTTTCACAGCCTGATTTTTATGGACACAGTGCACTTTTTCAACACACTTTCTCACAAAACCTACTTTACTCTAACCTACTCTTAAAAAAAAAAAAAAGATGGAAAGAAAAATGATCAGCCCCTCTCCAAATGCTGGTGGGCCACAAGTCTTTGAGCTCAGGTAGGGCCATCCTGGCCAGAGCCTCAGCATTTTCTTGCAGGGGAGCTGAAATTTCCGTTTGTTCCCCTCTGTGTTACATTTACTGAGCTCATTCACAGCTGTCTTCATTATTCACAGCTCTGAACTGATGAAAGGAGAAAAAAAGCAAATGTTTTATACGTATGTTAATTGTGAAAATGTTTTACTACAGGAGGTGGATAATGAAGTTGTGAAAGTAGTAATGAAGTTGTGAAAGTAGTAATGAAGTTGTGAAAGTAGTAACCGTTGCTGTTGTTTACCAGGAATGTCAGCTCTGCTGGAGAGGAGGCCCGCAGAAGGATGAGGGAGTGTGATGGCCTGACAGATGCATTGCTCTACGTCATCCAGTCTGCTCTGGGGAGCAGTGAAATTGATAGTAAGGTTTGTCATCTTTGTCTTTTCAGGAGAAAGAAATCCAGGTCCTCAGGGTACCTCAGGAGTATCAAGTACCCAGTAGGAACCAGAAGTAAAAACAGTGTGGTGGGCTTACAAGACAAACAGAAAAGAGTGAAGTGGTTGCCGTTGAAAAAAGTGGGCAATTAATAGGCAATTCCGCAGCATTACCAACATTACTTTTTCTTTGAAGAGGATCAATAAATGCTTTTTAATAATAGCTGTTTTAGGTCGACATAAAAATACATCTTTAGTTCTCTGAAAGTACTAGAATATGAACATACTTCTCCAAAGGTGAAAGGTACTGCTTAAATGAAATGACTTCAAGGAGTTACATATTGAAGATTTCTAATATATGAAATACATTAAAGTATTTCAGAGAAGGAGAAAAATGCTAGTTTCAAATATATTTTGCATTCAGTATATGGCACTGAAGTAATTACAGCTGTTGCTCCAGAACAACCTTTGTCCTTTTGCAATCCCCTAAGAATTTTATAGCAGGAGAGCAGCCTTCTACACAGCAAAATTTTAAAGCCTACTGGGCTAGTATTTCTAAATTATCTTTCACAGATAGTTGTCCGTAGACCTATGTGGATTTATAGACTGGAGAGGGAAAATCTCCAGAACTTTATGGTTGCTAGCCTGAACCAACTGGATGGATTTTGTCTATATGTTCAGGGAGGGAGGGAGGAATTATGAAAGGTTCGTACCACACAGTGCAGGACTAGTGGCCTGTGGGTGTTTTTTTGTTTTGTTTTGTTTTTTAATCATAACCCAGCAGTCTATAGTCAGTCTTCCATTAATAAAAGTTACTGATAAGTGAAGGAGACCGACACACAAGGTAGGCACCACACTTGAAAGAGACTTCAGAGCAAACTCAGCTGCTGTCTGGTGCCAGCTACCTCCTACCCCTTCCTGTCACCTCCTGCAGAGCCACTCGGGAAACATGGGGGTGTTTTTTGCTTCATTAGCTTTGGAAAAGCTCCCTGATTCAGCTTGTCAAATAGAAGGTAAAACTTAGAAGGCTTCATGGAAGAAGAGTGGGAGGAGGATTAAAGGGGAGGAGGGAGGAAGTCAGTTTACACCCCCTTCTCACAGCTCAGCTGCTGTTCTTTCAGCCATCCYTTTGTAGGTGACTAGACTGATTTCAGGATTGTTTTACTGTTAAAAGGTCTAAATAAGGAGCATAGTAAGCTCCTGGTTTTGCCTCTTATAGTTAGTATAAACTGTTGCATTTATACACTAATTTGGAGCTGTTATGACTTGTAAAACTGTGGGCAAAATCATATGGAGAAAAAATGAGGACATGACAAAAAAATGATTGTCCCTGCCTTGGCAGTTTTAACCTCCTGTTTTACAGATTTTTAACTGTATGAGATAAAGCAATTGTGCAGTTAAATACAAAATAACATTGTAGCCGCATATCCCAAAGCAGAATGTGATTTTAGTTGGACCGCATATTTAAATAAGTGACTCTAAAACACTTTTTAATCTAGCTTCAAAAATGGTGCTAGTGTAACAAAAAATGAACTTCTGAAATTGAATCATAAATTTTGTTTTCCAAATGCTATGATAATTGTGCTATTAGACAGTTTATAAGACTGCTGTTGACAAAGAACAGAATTCTGGTCCCTGCTCTTACAAACACTGAAAGAGGGCATGGAACTCACAAGCATATGTAGGATTGCTGCTAAAGTTGCACCTCATGTGGGTAAAGTTAAGAATGCCTAAATCTTAGCAGCACTAGGAACTGAAGTTGTGGGGTTTATTATAAACTTCTAATAAGAAAAAGCTATGATACTTCAAGTTAAAACATTAAAAATGATGAATTAGATATGTTTTACCTAACAAAGTTACTATTCTTAATCTGCATTTGATCAATTAAATAAGAAAGACTCCTGAAGTCATATATAGGCCTCTTATGGTGACCCTTTTAAAAACACCTGTAGGTCTAAGAAATAAAAGCCCATTAAATTCAAAACTACAAATCAAAGAGGAGTAAAGTTTGGTTAAGTATGTGAATTGAACCTGCTTTATAGGCTTGTGCAAGTTCATCTTAATGAAAAAGGTATCTGTTGCATGTGTAGCCTAGATGTTTGCTTCTCAGTTTTTAGTTTGAGATAACATTGTCCTCACAGTGGACTCAGCTAATTTGTTTTTGGTATAGATGTGAATTTTAACTGTGACGATTATTATTCCTAAAAAGGTGAACCAAAATTTAGGATGCTAATAAACAAACACACACTTCAATTTCTGCACATTATAGCTGTATAGAAGTAAATTTAGCAATTAAAAAAAAAAATCCTGTCCAGTTAAATCTGAGTTCAGTATTTTATGTCATCTCTAAAACTTCATGTCATCTCAAAAACTGTGGGCCAAATGCATACCTGGCATAAGCTCATAAAATATGTGAAAGTAAATGAAGTTACATCTTTTTACCTCACTGTATAAAACCCCTGCTTTCTGTGCCTCCAGAAAATCAAGTGCATGTATTTCTCATGAGGGATAGTCAAACCAAATTGAGCCAAGTAAAGGAGTAGGCTTCAACTGAGTCTAAACTAAACTTCTTTTAGACTTGCAGAAATCATGTTGAATTCTCAATGCCCTCTTTTTCCTGCCCTGGGTCTCACTCCATTTCTGGGTTCCAGACAGCATCATATGCAGAAGGCCCAATGGATCTGGGGGACAAACAGATGAAAGGGAAAGACTGGCCACAAGTTATTTGCAGCCTGGCTAAAAGTAGTAAAAGCAGGAAGACTCCTGAGATTCATAGTCTTATTTGTCAGACACAAGAAACGTGATGTGTTTATATCCATATTATGCTACAAGCACTTGCAAAACAGAACCCAGACCTCATTTTCTGGTAATTCTCACAGAATTGAAACCAGAATGAAAGGTTTTTGGTGGTAAAAATACTATTGCCATGTTGTGTTTGTAGCGTTTTGTATTCACTGAGGTGGAAGTTAGCTTATGTTCTGTGTGTGCATAGGTTCTCTTGATCATGCTTTTTTTCCTCAGCTTCTGTTTTCACACTGGACTCCAGCATGAAGTTCAGAAACATGATAAAAAACTGATGAAAAAATACTGTCCAAACTGCTGTTTTTTCCATAAAAGGAGGGTGTGAGGTCCTGCCAATTCTTCTGAATCTTTTAAGCAGTGGTTGCCTAGGAAGCACTCAGAAAAGAGTAGAAAAGAATTGTGCTGGGCAAATGCATGTGCAAAAATCAATGATATTCCTTCTGCTTTGTATACAGAGTGAACAAGGGAGGAATTTTAACGTTTTTTCTCACTTTGTGTGTGTGTGTGTGTCTGTGTGTGTGTATGTATTTTTTTTCATACTTTTCAGACCGTTGAAAACTGTGTGTGCATTTTGAGGAACCTCTCATACAGGCTAGCTGCAGAAACATCTCAGGGACAGCAGATGGGAACAGATGAACTTGATGGATTACTGTGTGGTGATACCAATGGAAAAGATGCTGAAAGTTCAGGATGCTGGGGGAAGAAGAAGAAGAAAAAGAAATCCCAAGATCAGGTAATGAAAGTTACTTGCAGCTGCATGCAATTAGTTGAAGTACCCACCTTTAAAATATAAAAAGTTAACACACTGTATTAGAAATAAATTGCATGATGCACAGTATGTGGAAGCATTACCATTGTTAATTAGCTGAGAGTTTAAAGCAGAGTATAGTTCTGAAATAACTACAGAAAATATATTTGCTTAACAGAGTTGCACGTTACACAGTGGCACGTAGAAACTGTAGTCATGGGTACACTGTGAATGCCATAAATAAATACTGTAAACAGCTCAGTCTGTTACAGGGAACTATTTATATTTTAAAGTGAAAGTCTTAAAATTGAGATGTAATCTGCATATACTTTATGCTGTCCTTCCACTGTCACATCTGTGTAGAGGGGCCTTAATACAAACAAACATCAGGCGTGTGTGTGTGTGTGTGTGTGTGTGTGTGTGTGTGTGTATTTGCTTCAAAGTTAGTCTCATACTCTGCCTCTACAAGTTAAGAGAAAACTGTGCAGGACAGAATCAAAGATTATAAGTGAATATAAAAAAGCACGCATAGTTTGATATATTTAATGTTGTTACCAAACAAAGGTTATGAGAAGTACAGTCTTCATATGTTCCTCAGATTATCTGAGGTGCTGTGGGTGGGTTGATTTAAAAGTGTATTTATTTCCTTATTTTCACATTTTAAATAAAATTTGGGCAATGCTGACAGAGTGATATTACAGAAGAAGACCTTGTTGTATCAGTGCACACACACACAATGACAATGGCTAATGACTTCCAAACTTTTTTTCAAAGACCTACGGTGGCAGGAGGCATTTTTCCATCTCTCTCTACAGACTTACTCCTTTCTATTGCCATTTATTTCTGCTTCAGATGGCTCAAAGACAGTATGCCTTTGAGTCAGCAGTTAGGCACACAGGGTTTTGGAATAAATTTTATGAACCATTATTGAAAATATTCTTGAAGTTGTAAAGGGAAATTCTGTTAATGTGTAAATGTTATAGGGACATTAACAGATTAAGATTCAGGTATTGAAAAGTGCAGTCATCAGAAAAATTGCATTTATTATGGCCTTTTGTTGAGTTTCATGTATTATGCTGCAATGAAATCAAAAGTGTCAAAGCAAACTAATAATTTTATCCCATAAAGCTATCATCCTTGTCCCTAAATTAACAGGTCCCACAAATAATGCTTACAGTTATCCAAAGTGAAGGTCCAAAAATAGCATGTGTGAATATGAATAGGTCATACTGTAACTCACCTTCCTTATTTTTGATGCTCTGCTTACCAACACAGTAGTACTGTATAAAGTCTTTTATAACTTTTCCTTCCATCTTTCTTCTGTGATTTCTGCATCTCTGGCTCATACCTTCAACTTCATAGCACTGATTATTTCATCATTCCTGTCGTATTTCTGTGCACCTTAAAGGCTATGTGTAAAAGATCTTCTTCACTCTCCTCCAGGCCAAAGAACTCATTTCTTTTGGCTGTTTTCCTTTTCAATAGACATGCTTCTGCCTGGTCCTAGATATACGTTGTTTCTACGATCATTCATTATCGGCATACAGCATGGTAAAAGCCTCTTAAAATCTGCTCATGTCAGATTCAAGAGTATAATATCAATATTAAAATCCAAAGGAGACTARAACTGTGCACTTCCTTTCAGGTTTACGTTCACTAGGCTTTTCTGCAGCAAGGAAATAAGTTTTGAAACCTTTTCAAAACCTTTCCAATACTAATTTTGCAGTGCCAAGAACCACTTTGTCTTAGAAATATCTCTCCCTCTTGACTGTGTTGTGGTCAGGAATATTTTCTAATTTTTCTAATGATTTTTCTCCCTTTTTTTTCCTTGTCCTTTCCTTTAAAACCAGACAGCCTACCCCATCCTGCCTTTGGATACCAGTTCTCACCTGTGGCTATTATTCTTCCAGTTCAGCAGGATAAGAGAAGACCACAGTATTTGCACCTTATGCAGAGCTTATTAGTCTTACTCTGTAATTTTTGACTGTTGTTGACCATGCCAAAGGTATTTTAAAATATTTATCAGGTTAAATATAATACTACTAACAACAAATGTGACTGAGGTCTATCATCAAGATCACCATGCCAGATAGAAAGAGATGGAAATTACATTAAAGGTCTCCCAAGTTGCTTTGGTAAATGGAGAAAAAAACAGAAGAATATTCTTCCTGTAACTGCATCTTTATATTAATAGCATAGAGCTCGACTCCCAGCTCAAGCTATGTTGTAAAGGCAAGGAGTTTTGCCCATTTATTTTGCAAAAATAAACACATACAGTTATTCAGTTGCTTTCCTTTCTGGAAACCACCTAGTCCAATTACATAAAGAATGGTCTTTCTGCTTCACTGGCTCTATGACGATCCTGTAGTTTTTCAGGATCCCCAGTATGTTCATTCCCACTGGAAAGCAGGTCCACCTGGAAACACCTAACCTTTCTCTCCCTCTTGACTGTGTTGTGGTCAGGAATATTCCACTTACTATTTTTGTGCGTGCTTAAAGAAATCAACATTCTTGTGTGTTTTATGCCAAGAAATCGTCTTTAACAACTGCATTGTCTTGTGTTTCTCAGCTTAGTCAGAATTCCCCCTCTCCAAATTAAACTTATCTATGCTTTCTGCACATTCCAGGATAATGTTTTCACATGTCCTTTCACAGTACATTGTCTCCCTACGTGCTGACTGATGCCTGTGTTTTACACATGCATACATATTTTTTGATGTTAATCTCATCATTTTTCTGCAAGATTGATAAATTTAAATTTTTGCAGGTAATGGCTTTCATAATCTCTTTTCAGATGCAGTGCTTAAGCTATTACCAGCTGCCTGTTCCATCCCTCACAACAGAACGTTTGCTGTCCTCGTGATACTATTTTTAGAGAGTTCATTCCTTTGAGTGCATCAGCAGGGAAGCTTTTATCCTCCTAAATACCTCATGATATAGTTCTGAAGATCACTCTAGTGACTGACAGAGTTTTACATGTAAGATATACATGTGGAATCTTAAGAGGATGCAATAATTTAAAGTATGTGAAACACTTAAGACACTATGCATGGCCAAGAAATTGCATTCTGTGGAAGGAAATCTCAAAGAAGAAATGGAAGACAATATAGATATAAAAGTAGTCAGTTACCCAGATGCCTCATAAAGACATTGGGTTGAACTTCAGGCTATTTTTAATGAATTGTTCATGCTGGACAATACATATTAAGTTACCTGCCTGGGAAGTTATTCACAAACATAAAAACAGGGGTTTTTTAGGCACCTTATTATTGTCATTTACAGATACAGAAGTTGTGCTCAGCCCAATATTAGATCAGTTTGACCTGTTGTTTTACCTATGTGATTTCTTTAATAATCTTCAAAATTTTACCTTTCTTGTTACACAAAACACAAGAGGCACACATATTTCCAAGAGTCATGACACCTCAGGAGAGAGGAGAGGTTCCACTTCTACAGCCTGCTACATTCCATGTCCCTAGAAAATATGCGCTGATGGTATATGTCGCTTGCTTTTTTGGCAGTGCCATAGAGTTCTTGTATAATAAAACTGGCTGTGTCTCTGCAGAAGATCAGGTTTACATAAAAAGGTGATTAAATGTTTAAATTTTAATGAACTCAGTTGTGAGATTTTCCTATTATGGTAGACTTCAGTCAGTAGGAGTTCTTTCACTTGCTTTCTCAAGCATATATTTTCTTGCACTCTTTCTGAAGGGAGCAAAATGTGGGGATTTGTGGGGTCTTAATTTTTAAAGAAAAGTATTCAAATGATCTAGAGATGTCTACTAGCTATCAAAACTACTGGAATTGGGCAATAATGCTAAATTTATCATTTTAAATGATCAATGTGGATAAAGTCATAGTTCTCTATATTTCAGAAATTAATCCTATGCACAATTGGGGAGCTTTGTTTCCAAAACCGGAAAACAGGAGAAACCTTCTGTAATATTAAAATTGCTTTCTCATTAGTTTTCTCTGTAAAGAAAGTAAAAGTTAATTTCTCTGTTTTATGTTTTAAGAAACAATTATCCCATTTTTTCTAGGATATATTTCACTTGTAGCTGCACATAAGTTTGTTAACAAAAAAACAGATCTGAGCAGTGATATAAAACATGCCTTTCTTTTAAGGGTATTTTAAGAACAAATTAGAAAATATTATTCATTAATGACATCAGTTGTTTATACCAACTACAACTTTTTACATCAAATGAACCTGCAACTTGAAATCAAATACAAGATGTATCTTTGGTTGATAGTCAAGCCTTAACGATACCTTTCAAATGAACTTACTTAAGTTCCCTTGGGATCACAGGAAACAAATGTTCTCCTTATTTCAGGATAAATGGTGGTTTCATTAAAGGAATCCACAATCCTTCCTCTGTTGAATTCTTTGCCAGAGCTCGGAGAGGCTCCTGAGGTACATACTTTGCCACATGAGTCTGCTGCCCAGAAAAAGCAAAATCTAGTTCTAAAGATTTGCAGTAACGCAGGTATGTGTGATCATTGGTGTTATCTATGGAAAAACAGAAAGTAAAACTTCATTAAAGGCTTCATGAAAGAGAAGTGAGACTCATTTGTCTTTATTTGTGTCTCAAATACCAAGGACTGTATTTTCTTCCTTCACAGCTGTTCTGTATATTCCCTCTCTGCTGCTTGCCTGTGTTCAGCTGTTACTGAGTTCACATCACAGCAAGTTACCCAGCTTCACCTCAGCCACTGTAGTCATCAACCTCTCTGCTTTGTATCCTCTCACTTTCCAGATGGAACCAAATTTCTCCACCTCGGAAAATGTTGTCACTTCCAGTAGTATTCTCACTACTGCCAATAGATTTATTCTTTCAGCTGTGTGAGAGGCAAGGATTATGACAAAAGCAATTAAGGAAAGTAAGGCACGCAGTCCAAATTCAGGAAAAGAGAGAGTTTGGTTTGGTTTCTTCACGTTATGCAATATTATACATATTAGCACTATTTCATGTCTTTTCCTTTTCTCAAAAAGAAGAAGCAGGCTTACTTCTTGGCTTTCTTACACAGGCTTCAAACCCCTCTTGAGTTCCTCATCTGTAATGCTTGTCAGCCCAGAATCTAACCCAAAATCTGTTTTTGCTTGGAAGTGGCACTTCTGAAATGAGCCTGTCCTCTTTCACCTTCTGTCAGGAGCCTTGAGGTATAACAGCACCATTTCAAGTTAAGGATTATGAATTGACTGGCACCCCTCTTTAGCATCCTAGCTAAATAGGCTGTAAATTCTTCTGTTCTATAGTAATGAAGCTGCAATTTAAGTTTATGTTGCAAAGAAGCATTTCCTTTCACTAACTGAAGAATCCAGGTAAAATAGCATGCTTAAGACAGAGAGAATAACTTTTCCAAATGAAGAGAATAAAGCACATTTTGAGCAGCATTGTACCACTTGTGGAACTGGTCAGTGGCCTGCCTGGTCAAGGCGTCCATGTGATGTTTCGCTAGTAGTTCAAGCTGTCAGATACGCTTATTCGTGTGGTGACACCTCTATTTACCAAGTGTATTTTAATGCTACACTTAAGTGCACCAAATGAAGAAGCCCAGAAACAGAGACATGGCAATTGTTGCTGGTTTTAGTCAATAATCTGAGCTGAGATTTGGGGTGAAAGACTGCGTTTCCAGTATATTCTGCTCAGGAAAGGTATTTCTGTTCACTTGTAACTTTCTTGTCTTGTCTGAGGTGGTTATGCCAGGTGTTGTTTAGCAAGAAATCTACTGTCTTGAGAACTGCTTAAGATGCATTTTAGCAACTGTTTCTAAATTCTTGCTTGCCTATATAGAAGCATCTTATAAGCACTGGGAATCTCTTTTTATGCTGTATGACCAAGTTATTTTGAAAGTTAAAACTATAGGGCTGTTAGATATAATTTGTTTTTGTTAGTTTGTGGAATGTAGTGCAAAGCCTGTTAGCTTCAGTTACCTATGGAGACGGGTGAGAAGAAGGAGATGTGGTTAGGTGCCAAGGATCCTTGCCTCTGGACTGAACTGCTTGCTGCTCTGTTTGGGAGGGGTCTGGTTTTAAGCAAAGGACAGAATGCTCAAATCCAATGAAATTATTTTGCTTAGCTAAATGTAGTAATATAAAAAATTGAACAGTCATTGAAAAATAGTTTAATCTGGAGTATAATTTAGAATTATTCATGTTTCATATAAATAACACAGGTTCTAATTTAGATGTTTTGAAAGCATTCCAAACACCTTTCCCAAAATTGTAAGCATTGCTGCATCAAATGCGGGAGGCTACCATTATTTATCCAATAAACCGTATCCAGAAATCGCACAATTTTTTCTGACTACATGTGACTGGATCACAGCAATTTTGCCCTCTTCCACACTACTTCTGTAGACTCTGTGTCATTAGGCACCTTCATTTATCTTCATCACCTTTCGGCCTGAAATTTGACTTGGTTTATATAATGGCATTCTTGTCTCCTTGGTATTAACTGTATGGGTTCTCATCATCCCTGAAAGTAAGTTTTTGATGTTGTTGAGTATTTGTTGCTTAACTTTAGATTTCTGCTCTTGAACAATGTTTTTTCAAGGAGATGGTTGGACTGGTGTGCCTGGGGACAGCTGGCACAGGCTTCCACAGCTGCATCTACAGCTATGTGAAGGATGAGAAATCGCTGTTCTCTTATGGGGGCATGTTTGTTTAAAAGTCTTTGAAATTTCATAAATGCTTTGGTAAGAACTATTAAATTGGTGATATAAATTTTGTCACTGCTGACACAAAGAACATAGCTACAACATTATCAGACTATCTCAAATGCCTAGGATCATTGGGCATTGATGAAGATGGTTTTGGTTTGGGGGGATTTCCCAGATGCTCTTTTTTTAGTAGTTAGTGGTGATGTTTTTTCTCATAGTCTGGTGGAAGGGAAAATAGATATGTTTAATAATTGAAAATAAAAACACTTACTGTTGTTTTGATATCAGAGAAAAAAACCTGTGGTCATGAGATATTCCTTAATAACAAACCCCACCAACTTGAGAGTGGGTTGTCAGTACAAAAGATGCAAATATAGAGAGTGCACTTCTCTTACTTAGTAGAAACCTTTCCTAATATTCTGTATAATCACACTGTAAACATGGATTTGCTTTCATTAAAATGAGAAATAGGAGGTTAGATAGTCTATTAAGTGTCATGGGAAAGTATCTAGGTGAGCAATCTTTTTTTTCCTCTCAGAATTCTCCAGTAATATGAAAACTTCAGAAATTTCTTAGAAATACTCCCTTACTCTCAAAAGTTTATTGTTCTCAAAGATCTTTATATTCAGCTTTTTATTCTTCTTGACTTTCTTCCTTTCTTTGCACCAGTTTCAGGAAATGAGAGATTTATATCTTGCCCACATAACTTAAGAGTTTGTCAGCTCCAACCACAATGTATGTGGGTAATTTCAGCTGAAGCAGGGAAGGCTGGAAGGAATATTTGTTTATGACTTTTTTTCTCCTTAACATAAGCTAGGAAGAGTAATTGCATACAGCCTTCCTCTTTATCAGAGGCTCCTACTGCATCCACAGCCTTTCTCAAAGCTTATTGATCATTCCTGATGGGCTGCAACAATACAGTAACTGTTCCAGTAATTCACTGGGTAGACTCGTTTAGCACACAGCCTCAGTTCATTAATATTGAGCAAGTTGAACTACAAAGCAGCTTCTGCCACGCTTTAGCCACTGTTTGAGAAAATGTACTGTAGTATCATTTGGGGGGAAAATACTTTTTTTTTGCTCAGGCAATTGATGTATTTCTTTATGAATTTTTGAAGGGTAAGACAAAATACATGGGTGAAGGTCAGGCATTTAAATATACTTTGCCGTAGCTTCTTTTCTGACCTGTATGAATCCTGCATGCCCCAGCAACAGTCAAGCTGTTCAGCTGCAGGCACTGGTCTCAGCTAAGAGGAAGATGCCAGAAAACATTAAGCCCTTCAGTGAAAGTTAGGCTGAGATCACACATGCAGCAGCATAGGAGAGCTAAAACATGGGAGACAGGGAGTGCAGGTGTAGTCATGGTTGCTGACACCTTCTACCTCCCAGGTGGGCCCAGAGACCGGCTACAGTGCCACCTCTTCTGTCACCCTTTATCTCATGACTTTGAAGAGGACACCGTAGGCAGAACATGCATCTTATGCATGATTGTCACTTAAACCCTCCGTCTGCCTGCCACTCAGCTGCTTTAGGCACATGCAGCAAGTCCAAAGAATAATGCAGGAGGCTTATGCAATGCCACTGGAGTTACTGCTCCTTTCGTGCACATGCGTGTGCAGTACCAGAGATTTCCATCACCCTTACAATGACCCTGAAGTATCATAGTATCTTAAAAAAGGTCTCCTGCATACATTTTCCCTCATAGTTGGTAATAAATTAATGCAATCTGTGCCAAAAGTGAGTAGCAACAAAGGCAGGAAAATGCAATAATTAGTCTCACTTTTTTTTTTAATGCTTTCTTATAGCTGGACAGAATGACAAAAATGTGTTAAATATAAATTTGTCTGCAAGTATGATTTCTAGTGCTTTAAATGCACCAGTACAGCATGAACACATTTACAGCTTTATTTATATTAGCTGATTTTTGGCAGTACTTGAGATTGTACAAGTGTAGATACTTGGGTTAAAAAAAATAACTGTACTCCCACATGTGCACAAAAAAATATACTGGGTAGATCTGATACATTTCATGCATTATAGATACTTTGTCCCTGAAATAATACAATGAATATCCTATGCAAACACTGTTCAACTGCATAGTGTCTCCATACTACGTGCAAATCAGAATGAGATACATGAAGACCTGAATTTGTGTGTTTGGACATCACAAGTCATTCATTAGTGGACTCATAAAGGTGTTAAGCTCAAATGTACTGCAAGCTCAGAGGCCTGTAAGAGATGCTTCTGATTTGTTTTTTAAAAAAATTCTGACAGTGCAAGTTATTGAATTCCAAGAGTTAAAATAAGAAGCAGTCTTTCATGTGTTTTCTGTGAGCTTGTGAGAAGTCATTTCTGGCAAAGATGATGAATTATAGGCAGAAGAAGGGAGAACTGAGTCACATACAGTGAAATCAACCTATTGGTTTAAAAGCAGAAAGGTATTAAAAGAAATTTCAAAGGCATAGCTCTATCACAGTGTCATTTAAAGGGATGTTTTTCTTCAGAAGGTGATTTTCCTGTTGTTTCTCAACCATTGCGGGGGACTGCTATTCCATTTTGTTAAACTGTAGTAACTTTTGTCCAGTGCAATGAGTTTTATGTTTGAGCAGCTCTCTGGTTTTGAGTAACTGCTCATGTGTATTAAATGTCCCACTAACTTTACATGTTGGTGTTCTACTTTAATTGAGAAAATAGTGTTCTGGATTCTCAGTGGTACTAAACTAGCACAACCCTATTAAAATGAATTAAGCTTTGTTAGGTGGTATTAGATAAGACTTGACTGGCTGTCCCTTATATTAATTATATGTAGATTTTTAAAGTTAGCTTAAATAACATGATAATTGATAATTCCTGAAAATGAGAGAATCTAGGTCTTTCTCAGTGTGAATTTCTTTGTTGTGTTGTTTGAATCATAACTGATTAAATTGATTAAATCAGCTAGGAAAATTAACAGTTGCAGATTTAAACAAGGAATTAATTCGGTCTGTGCTATCTTTGGATATGTAGCAGATATATAATGTTATGATACACATTTTTTATCTACATAATCACAGCAAGTTCTAACCCAATGCATTAAAAGATTTACTTTGTACGATATCATGTAATCTGTACATGTCAAAGATGTTAGAGAAAAATTGTATTAAAAAGTCAAGGATTATTTTTAACATTGGTATTAAGACTGAATTTTCTAAATCCTTTTATCTGTACAAAGCAAAGCAAAATATGTGTTTATTATGTGTATASCTAAGAATCACATATTTAAAATACTATAAAAATTGCATTCCACATATTACTGTTGTTTAAAAAGCAAAAAAGTCTTCAAAGTTCCTTCTTTTAAGAAGTTTCATGCTTAGGTGCATTGTGCATCCCAGTAGAAAGGTGAATCACTTTCTGCTGGAATAAATTTCTGTTTCTAGCAGGAATGCTGTTTGTGCATATCCTGCTTGTTGTCCATTTTTTATATTGCCTGTCTTGGGGGATAGACTAGGGTAATTTTTGTGGCAAAACTCCATATTTGATGAGGAAAGAATCAGTTTTGTGAGAGGTGGTTCTGCCAAACAAATTGCAATCTAAAACCATAAGGTTAGCTGACTCTGTGACTGAATGGCAGCAGAACAAGACACAATGAAAGGCCAGAAGAAGTTGTATAGTCAGGGAAAGCTGCTCGGTCACTGTTGGGCCTCTCAGGGGATGGAGCATTCATGTCCTTGCAYGATTTGTTTTTGCACAGTGGTGTTTCTTACTGTTCCCCCTCATCCCACCCCACCCCCCCCCATGGAAAGAGAGAGAATGCAGAGGTCTGACCAGTATGTAAAAAAGGAAAATCTCTTCCTCTGCAAGCTGTAGATTTACCTCTTAAAATATGTCAATCCATGTTCCTCTTCAGTAGGCTTCTCTTTACAACCAAAAAAATAAACGCAGTGAAAAGAGATTTTGTTATGTCAGCTGGCTAAAACACTGTGCTTTTTGCCAATGCTATGGCTCATTCATAAAGACTGTTGGGTTGGAAATTTGGTTGCTCTGTGAAGGATCGCATGATGTACTAAAGTTGAGAGTGGCTGCTTGCCACATGCATGCTGATGCCTGTATACACACACGCATACACATGATAGCTTCAACTGAGATACTTCTCAAGCGTTTCCCTGCTCTTTGTTGACATTGTGATATGTACTTTCCAACAGTGGGATGGAGTTGGACCTCTCCCAGATTGTGCAGAACCACCCAAAGGAATCCAGATGCTGTGGCACCCTTCAATAGTCAAAC
Organism: Apteryx rowi; assembly: GCF_003343035.1. Lineage (NCBI taxonomy): Eukaryota > Metazoa > Chordata > Aves > Apterygiformes > Apterygidae > Apteryx > Apteryx rowi. Next base: position 155,979 of record NW_020451229.1, on the reverse strand, counting down.
CCTACCTCACACTTCTCTCTGAGTGCTCGAATCCAGACACACTGGAGGGGGCAGCAGGGGCACTGCAGAACTTGGCTGCTGGGAGTTGGAAGGTAGGAACGTTAACCCGATCCATGTATTTTTAAATTCAGAATCCCCTACAGATGACAGCAGATGAATTATATGAATGTATGTGAATGCTCCTCATAGTGGAATAACTATACGTTTTCACAGAACTATCTGCAGTCAGATTTTAGACAGTATTTTAAGTYGCTTGAACTGATAGAGATAATCATATCATAGGAAAGCCCAGCATACAGCAGTGAAAATCCCATTGGTCTAGTGAAGTGTGAAGAATTGCTGCTGAAAACAGATATCCAAATGAGGAGAAGCAGCATCTTTATGAATCGGTGGTGACAAAACCATGAAAAAGAGCCAAAAATATCACCAGTGACAAACCAATGAAACCCTGTTGGTTTGTCAGTGCAGAAACTGGTTGATATTCTGTTGCTTATGAGAAACTGGGCAAGAGCATAGCAAGGTGAAGTGACACCAACACGAGTAATCTACTTTCTAAAAACCTAAGAAATTATTAAAATACACCATCTTTATGGTTAAATATGTAAAATAAGCAAGGAAATGCCCAATCAAGGCTATCTATTCCGTGTAATTCTGCTTCTCAATTTTAATCAAAAGATCCAGTTTTCCATCCCCGATTATTTGCAGTGAATTCCAAAAATTTTTATTAACTGATTAATTTATTTTATCAAGTTCCCTTAAAAATCCTTAGTTTTTGAAAGACTTTCTAATTTTAGAATAATGAGTAAAATTCAAGATAGCGCTTGAGCCTGTTTTACTTTCTAGGACATTTTCTGTATCCCTTTCCTGATGGTAAACTGGTTTGATTGGGTGCAAATACTATCTAACACTGTAGCATAAATATAATACATTGTTTCTAAGTTAATTCTCAGTGAGGATTTTTCACATTTACTATGAAAACACACATGTATTGGGGCATACTGTTTTCAAAGTTGGGTCTCAGACAGCATGCAGTTTGGTTTTAAATGTTCAGGCATTCATATTAAATATATGAGTACCAATTTAATCAGGCACTCATTTTGAAATATTAGCCCTGAGGCTAATAAACGACTTGTTTTTTCCATGAAGTTTTATTGCAAAGTTAGTTGGCAGATTCAGGAGATCTTCAGAGGCATGTAATGTTTTTGAGCATTACATTCCACCAACCTTATAAAATGCCTTTGACCATTGCATTCAATGACATAATGAAATGAGCAACAAAATCTCTGCCTGCTGATTTTGTCTTGCAAAGTGCTGTGTATACACTGTGCCTGAAAATCATTACAGTTTTATTATTCCCATATTAAAGACCACTTCATATTATGTAATCTTGGCACAGAAACGTGGTACATGTGTTTTATTCATCTGGGAACGGGTGTAGCACTAGTCCAAATGCGAAAATAATGTATGACACATTTGTCAGGACTAATAGGAATGCTAAAATCCAAATAGTGCCCTTTTTCCCATTTATAATAAATCCATACCTGTCATTCTTTAGTTGGCAGATGCATACTGTGAACTGGAGAGGAAGGAAAGCTCTGTAGAGCTTTTTTGTAAGGTTATGTGTTAGAAAATGTGTTAGAAAAACTGACTTGAACTTTATATACACTGGTATCATGGGGAAGGCTTGGTTGTTCTCTTGTTACTCTATTTTTCTAAAGATTCACCAATTCCAGTTCAACTGATGTGCAGACACAAAATGAATATATTTAATTTCACATGTCATACTAGCCATTTCTGTGAGGGGAATAATCCTCTTTGGGGATTACATAAGCATAAGTTTCCACATAAGTTTCCACCTTTTGACCTCTCTTTTCCACTGCTACAATCTCTGGACATAAAACGACTGAAATAAAAGATAACAAACTCTTAAAAGAAGATGTTATTCCTAAGGGAGATTTTCATTTTCTGAATTCCTGCAAGAAACTGTAATTGTATAAAGACTGGGAAATGATTTTTGCTTGAAATCTTTCAAGAAGAACTTAGTTTGAACTGTATGATAAAGTGAAAGAGAGAAAAAGAGGAAACTGTATTAAATGTTATTGCTGTTACTATCAATGCTAATAGCAATTGTGGTTGATTCTTTTTTTTTCCCATTAGCATTATTTTAATGACAGAAAAATCCCAGAGAGCATGAGGTATCCTGTGCACCAAGCACACTCCCACACTTCACAAGATGTGGTCTCTTCTTGAAAAAAATTTAGTGCAGTTCATGACTCTTTTCCAACTGGTTTGTCCTTTTGGTTCCTCTAGATATAAAGCTGTCTAATCCTCTTCAGTGACAGAGAAGTAATGCTTTTAACACAGGCAGTGTATAACCAATGTCATTATGAAGGGGAAGTGGGAAGATAAAAGGAAGACTAGAGTAAGTTTTAAAAAAAATAAAAATTGTCTAGGGGATTTAGATAAATGTCTGCCACTAGAATTAACCACTGATATGTGTCTAAATCCCCTAGACTAGTTTTGAAAATTTCAAATGCGAAAGGAAAGCAGCAGAATGTAGCTTGAAGGATTAAAAGCTGAGAGAGGCTGAATGTGGGACAAAATTTTTTTTATTCCAGAGAGTACAGTGATACATACACATAATGTCAACATATGCACATGTGAAAGGAAATAAATCTTAATAAATCTTAGCTTGTAGGACATTTTTAGCCCTGTTTCACTTACAGGAATTCCTTGTAAAGCCAAGCACTGCAGAAGTAATAATAAAAAAAAGGTGGTATACACATATATTTGCACAATATTTTTCTATGTCAAGGTGGAACACTGTTTGGGCCCAAGTCTTCCCATATATTACCCATCTGTTGGCTAAATTAGCTTCTCATACAATGGTTAATACAATATATGGTCTTCATATAATTATTATTAGAATCAAGACAAACTATAGTGAATCAAAAAGGAGCATACTGGTGACAAGTATATTAACTGGTCCAAATGAGAAAGTTTACCTTTTGGAAGATGCTGTTTCAGGTAAAGTTGAGCGTTATTTCAGGATGCTAGTAACCTTACAGTTGAGATGATACGCTTCCTCACTGATATGGTGCAAAGCGATTTTACAACCAACCATTTGTATTGGAAGGACACTAAGAGTTTGAGTTCCTTCATCTCACTCTTCTGCATCAAGGCATTGGTCCGTAGGGAGGACAGAGGTATTGGAGTCTGAAGAGAGCAAACCCTTTTTTTTCATGAAAAGTGACATACATCTGCTCACAGATCTCTCCTTTGCTTCATGTACTTATTTGATGCATCTTTGTATGATGTGAATGGTCTTCCAGGAATAATATATATGGAGATGTCCAAATATGTGCGCTTGGGGTGGGAAGGATTGACAAAATAAAATATTCCACATTGCAGCCAGGATGCACCTATGTTTCAAGCCTGACTGTTGCTTCACATGGTGGCCTGTGGTAGTAGCAGTTGGTTACTGCATTTCTGGCCTGCTATGGGACTGATGACCACCGGCAGTATGCGCTCTGCATATGTATGGATCAGATTGTCAGCACTGTATGTGCCCACACCTACCCCCAGAGCAGAGCTCAGCTAGTACCTGGGACTCAGTGGATTTTGGTTTGAAGACACTCATTGCTTTCCAAAATATGCTCTCCCATCGAATTGTAACCAGGATAATTTCACTGTATCCTAAACTTCCTGCAGGCAGAAGGAACAACCCATTGAAAGAAGGGCTGCTGGTTTTATTTTTGCTCTCTTTCACTGCCACTTTTAGATACGAGTTTTCCAAAAGTAGACTTTTTCCAAGTATACTTATTACACTTTCTATTATACTTAATATAATCTCATATTTTAGAGCTGCCTAGTACTATGAAAAAAAAATAAGCAAATATRTTCCTCAGCCAAGCTTAACTAGAGTTTTCCCTGAGGAAATAAGGCTCAAGACAGGCCTCTAAAAGCAGCGGAGACTCTTATCTCCCATTAGGAACCTGCTCTCTCTGGGAGCTCTGTTAGTTGTCTTTGGCACTTAGTTTGGCTTTTGCCAATGCTGTGGAGTACACAAAAATGAAAATAGGAGGTTTGCTGACTTAGCTATATTCTGAAGACACGTCTGCTTTTTAAGAAATCCCTGTCACCGTAACCCTGCAGACCTGATGTCCTTTCTACAATCTTATTTCATTATTTATTTTAATACCTTGGATATTAAAAAATTATGAAGTATAAAATGACAAAACTCATTCTGTAAAAGGAAATCTTCATAGATATTTTTATGTATAGTCTGGAATCAGTAATTTTCCTTGGCCAGTGGAAAGAAAGGAATGGTAAGTTCTTAGTTTTCACCTTGGTCAGTAGGCTATTAACAAGTTAAATTACTGAGTGTGTGAAAAGTTATGTCAAGATATCAAGACTCCAAGTTTATGTCCTTTGTGAACAAAATTTTGCTCTCAGGAAGAAAGGAGATATCATCGGGGATCTGTATATCTGTATATATCTGACAGCTAAATTTAGTCTGTTGACAGTTTATCTTGCTGGAGACATTTCTGCAATACTCATTGCTGTGATCTCATCACCTCTAGGATCATTTTTGTACTACATGTGGTTAAAAACCACAGTGCTGTCATCACAACTAGGATTTCCTTATATATATATAAACACAGGAACCAAAAGCTAGTATATCTCTATTGACAGCGTAATGCCCTACATTGAAATATGTACTAAACCTCCTTTGAACCTTTGTGGGGCCCTTCTGTGCACCTGCTGTTCTGTCTCAGTTGCTGTTCAGCCCACTGCTTAGATGACAGGGTAGCAGCCCTCATTTTCCTGAGTGTCCATTAGGTCCTTCTGCTCCGTAACATCGGAAACAGGGCAACTCTGCACATGTCCTGAAGTAGAGTGACACCGCTGCAGTCCTCAGGCAGTTTGTTTCACCTCCTTTGCTTTTGCTTCCGTCTTTGACCGTGCTTTGCAGGGCATGGCAATACTCTCTTGTTGGGTGACTGCATGTCCCTGCCTTTGATCCCGAACAGGTACAACGCACATGTGAACAGGGTTTCTGTGTCAGTGGCCTGATCTCTTGAGATAGTTTGATGAGATACCAGTCCTTGTGCCTTAGGCTCTCAGCTACATCTATTTTCTAAATTCCATCCTAGAGAAATTTGAGTCTCATAGGAACAAAAGACCTATTAAGCAAATTATTTAGATAAAGAAACTGAAAATATAAAAGGGACTGATTCAGTCACAAGCTCAATGCAGCTACTTCAAAGAACAGGAAGAAAAGAGTTTCCAGCTCCTTGCCATCCAAACACAGATAATGAAAAATTGTTGTCTAAAGTAGCAGCCATCTAGTTTAGCAATCTTCCTCTTATCAGGCCAGAACATATTGTGGATTCTTTGCCAGACTTCACTGATTACTCTAATTATTAACATATTCACCCTTTAGAGTTTCATCAAGCTATTCCAGGAGGAAGTTATTTGAATTCCAGTGAAAAGGGTTTAATTCATTTTCTCCAAAATACTAATATTATGAATTCTTATACTATAGAGTGGAGAAGACCACTTATAATACCTCAGTTACTCAGCAAAGGCAAGCTTTCTAAATAACCAGTGCATTAATCTGTCAGGAAATCTTAAGTGGGTGGGATTCCCCTCTCCCAAACCCCATAGTTGAGGCAGCATCCATTAATACAGAGAAACATATTGATGCGTCTTCTGTTAGCTCCATTTTAGTTTAGCTCTATTTATTTTTATAGCTGTATATCTTCACCCACCAGATTTCTGCTTTCTCTTTAAGCTTGACTAAGGTCATGGTACAAGAGGAAAGTAACCAGTTAAGACTTTCCTCCTGGGCAGGTGAATCCCAGGCTGTTTTCTGTAGTCCCATCACAGAGATGTCGAGAACTTCGTGGTGGCGTCCCAGGTGGAGTCACTTCCGAGAAGTGAGCACTGCAGTCTGGGAGCCAAGAGTCCCTGGAGAGTGCTCACTTTCTTCAGATGTTGCAAAAAGAGAAGTTCACAGAGCCTTACAGACTCATGTGGTGTGACTCCACAGGGACCCCAGTGGAGTCAGGGGAAAAGTAGACCTGTAATTTTCTAAGTGGAATATAAAAATATCCTTTTTTTTTTTTGAGCTGTGTATGTTGTGTTTAAGTATGATCAGACAAATGGGAATGTTGGTCTTTGATTACTCAACCTACAGTTCTCTTCCACGATCTGTTGTTCCTTCTGCTGCTTTTACCTGTCAGAGCCTTTCTAAGCCTCTCCTAGGAAACTGTGAGTCTCTCTAATCTTCCTGGTTCTGTTGATAACTTAGTTTGCTTTGTCATGCTTGCTGCCTTCATTTGGCTTTGATTTTGTGGCTTGTGTCTTTTCTGTTCCCCTTACCACTTGGTACCTCTGTAGAGTCTTTGAGTCAGAATGTTGAACTGTAGCCTTACAATGCAAATTCCAGTTGAAATTTAAGTGTTTTTGATGTCCAAATAATCTGGAGGTACTCAGATAATACTGACGTCAATGGAAGGAAAAGTGAGTCCATTCAAAATACCAGGTCTGTTCAGTTGTTGGCTTTTTTTTTTTCCCATTTTTAGTTTGGGCATCTGTGCAGGTACTTGGTAGAAGAATAAAGAAAACCATTCATAACACTAAAAAGAGTTGAATAGTTAATTGCTTATATTTTTTTCTAAAAAAAAATAGTTTTATCTAGATTAATTACTCTTATGTAGATTTTCAGCCTAATGTAATCTTAATCCCTGGAGGCATTCAGCTCTGAAAATAGTCCTTTATAATAATAACTGTGACAAACTAAGAAATAATTTTCCAGATTCCTGTATTTCTCTTTTTAATTACCATGACAAAAATAAAAAAAAAAAACACTAATGAAAGTGGACATTGAGATGCACTAGATGCCTTCAAAGTGACGTATAGTAGTTATGCCCCACAAATTCAATTACCTGTAAAGAGTATTCGGTCACAGATTATGGCTCCTGTGCCTGTCTCTGATAATTTAGCTGCAATCTCATGCAATAATAATTAATTTTTTTGGCTTCTCGTTCCCTCTGAAGTATAGGCTGTTCCCATAGGAGTCTTTTTTCTTTACAAACTGAACAGTTATTTGATCATTGACACTGCCACTGATTTGTGGAGTAACAGGATGATTAAATATGTTGGCAGAGTGTCTCATTTACAGAGAGGCAGCAAACCTTTTGTCTCTTTTCTTTTCTATGATTTTTCATGTCTGCCTTTTATACCTCACTGAGCTCATATTATCAATTGACCTGCAATGTGTAAATGCAGGAATGTTTCATGATGGCTTTAGGCAAACAAAAGAATCATCAGTATACACAAGAGTGAATCAATTTTTCCATTCTCTGAGAGAATAAAGTAAGGGTTTTGCAGCATCTCCATTGGAGTGTTTCTGAAATGCAGGCGGTGCAGCATAACTGCTTGCAGAGGCTGGTCCTAATCAGCAGTTCAGAGGAGACACAGACAGTTCTTACCACTTTCCAAATGGAAAGTTCTCCAGAGGCTGTTGAAACAATTAATTGACATTTCTGTATTTCTGCCTAAGGTGAATGACTTGAAAATGCGGCTGTAATGCTAGCAAACTGCAGTGACAAGTCTGTGAACTTTTCTAAAGCAGGTGGCATTGCTCTTTCAGAAAGGAGAGCTTATGCGGGGCAGAGGGAGAGGAACGTGCAAGGTAGAGGAGAGGTTTCCTACATACTTTTCTCGCTTTTTCCCATTGTTTTATGCACATGTGTGCATATGTGCATCTATAAAACATTTTATCTGAATTTTTCCCTTATGAAGACTTTGGAGCCATATTATAGACTACTGTGATCAAATTAATGGCTACATCACAAGTATTGAAGACTTGCATGTCATTTATTCAGAGAGGAGGTAAAGTTTCTCTTTTTTCATACTCAGTTATTCCAGTGTTTTTTCTACAGTGTCTTTTGCTTTCCATAGGGTCAAAAAAGCATTTCTTATTTTGTTTCCTAAATCTGCTTGTTTCTTTTAGACTTTTCTTTTGGAATGGATGATGAAAACTATTATGACTAAGAAGTTTCTCCTAAATCTGGGTTTCATAAAACAGGTCCCTGTGATTTCCCTTCATAGTTAACTTTAAAAATTCCAAGGAGAAAAGTTTACAGGGATTTTTGTAATATAGTGAATAATCAATAGCATCTTCTTAGATTCTCTCTGGCATTGAATAGACATAAATGTGATTTTTTTTATTTTATTTTTTTTAAACAGCCCCACTGATTCCCCAGGCAATTCACATTGAAAGCAGTAAATCTGGGATGTACTTTTACACTGGATATCAGCATCTCACAATATACTGACTTCTAGCCAGGACTCTCACCTCCACCAGACAGGCTCACTACATGTTCAAAATAGCCTCCCTGTTAACCTGAACACTCATTCGGGCGGTCACCTTGTAGTCATAGCACACACAGTGGATGCCTCCCCTGGGAGAGGYGTAGAAAATACAGGGGTGAGAGTTTTTAAGTGCAAAGAGACATCACTCTGCATACACCTAGCTGCAGGTGACAGTGAATTTAGGTGACAAGTAAATGCATGGGTATTAAAAAGGAAGCTTAGAAACATTAATTTGGGGGTTTCATCACATCCCTTATAATTAATATCCCAATAAAATCAAGCTATAGGAAAGAAATTATTTTTCAGTACATACTTTCAGTTAAAGTCACTGATCATTAAGATTTATTTTAGTTTCATGTCTAATGGTTTTTTCTCCAAGATGAAACCATACACTGGTTGTAGAGAAAAAACTAAAGGAGAAGAGGGCACGGAATAAGATCAATCAAGAATCCTGCTGCAACTTGTTTATTTTCTCTTACCTTAGAGCTATTCATTGCTTTGCTGCAGAAAACGATGGCACATTTACATTTTAGACACATTGCATTATTGTGCTCAATGATGCTGAGAACCTCACGTCCCATTAACCTGAATAGAAAAGTTATTGTAGCCATTATCGCTTTTGTCTTAACACAGTCTTCATGCTCTGTCCAGCTGGCTGATTTTTGTTATGCATTGTTACTGTAGGGGGGGAATAATCATACAATATTCTTTACATGCTGGTTTCTTTTACTTTCTCCTGATTTTCCCTGAATGACATGACCTAAAATATATTTGAACTCCAAATATCGCAATACTGCAGACCTTGCCTGCCTCCCTATCTACTATTGTTACTATAAAATATGTTCTGACTTTTGTTGTGCAGGCACCTGTCTGTACTATAAACTTTGAAGTGAGTACTTCAACTGTGGTAACTGGGGGCCATAGGCAGAGGTTAAAGATAGTCTGCTGACAGTAAAGCGTATTTTCCTTTTTCTAATGCTCTGTTTCATGGAATTTGTTTTTTTCCCTTTCAGTCTATGGAGGATCACTGTTCCTATGTAACTGTTCTCTAAGGAAGGTTTGTGCAAAGAGTAGGGTTGCCATGACCTGAAAATGCTGAGACCTATGTTATCCTAATTTCTGTTAGTTAAATATTTCAAGAGCTAAGGGCTTCCAGAGCTTTACATTGATCGCAGGATAAGCATCCATGCCATGGCACTGAGAGGAAGGAGAGGCTCCTCTGCAATAAATTCCTTTAAAATATTAGGACTAGGAGCATGAATGTGGACTTCTTGAAAATTCAGAGGAGAGTTCAGAGTATAAGAAGGAATATAGGCCCAGAAGATTGCTTGTTTTGATGTGGACTGCACTAAGTAAAGCTGCACATCGTGCACGTCCAAATGTCTCAAATTTGGGAATATCCATAGACTTTAAAACTACAAGGTCATGGGTCTGGTCTTATTTGCATTTTGTAATTTCGTGACTTCAGTATTACATTTACCTCACTGTGTGGACCAGAAGCTGCAGATGCAGTTCTACAGTGCAGAGCTGCAGCTTCTTAATCACCCCAAAATGGACAATGGCATGCCTCTAATTTTGTAATCTGCTCCTTGTTAAATGATACACAATTCTCCTCATACAGGAAAACAGTTATTATGCAATATATATAATATAATATATTATATTATATTTTTTTAAACAGAAAGAGCTAAGACTCAAGAAGCATTTCCAGTGAATTCAGATGATTAGCATAGGAGATGTAATCACTCAATGTTTTCTTTCTGGGATTCTTTTAAGATAGTTAGCTGTAGAGGTTTGTATTTACATAGGGAGTATATCTCAAATACAATAATTATTTCTTTTAAGTTGATGCACACACCCAGAGTTAAATTAGAAGCTGCATAAAAATAGCAGCTGCAATATCCCACCCACCACTTCAGATAGGAAAAAATGCACCTTTCTTAAAACCAAAAAACACTTTCCACAAAATTATCTGACTCTGATGTCATTCCACTTCGTGTTGTTGTATTCAGTATTGTTTGGCAACACTTCACACATACTTTTATTACTGTGAGCTCTAATAAAACAGACTTCTGTAACACAATTGTTCACTTTCAAGCGTAGAGGGACAGTAAGTTGAGTACAAGTCGTGTACTCCATTATGATGAGCCGACTGAGTTTGTCCTGCGGCCAAGGGTAAGTGCAGCACAGCGCAGGGCTGAAGGCCAAGCTAGATCTGCAGCACAGCACCTCTGTAGGGGGTACCTGGATCACTAACTCCATGACGTACAAGTGTCTTCCCATAAGGACCACTACAGTTGCCAAAACCAGAAGTATAGCTGTCCTCATTTTTCCTTCTGAACAAGGTGGCAATCACAAGAGAAATTATAAAAGTGCTTTCATATTTTTAGACTGAATGGTTCATATGATAATGATAAGAAAATACTCAGAGCTGTTGAACATATTTTGTAATATATATCTTSTAACGTAAATTTTGTGGTTTTAGCAATGAACAGTTATCATTACATGTTMTATAGGAATTGCTGATGCAAAGCAAGTGGTCTGCAGACTTGGGCTGTGTAAGTGTAAGCGGGTGTGCTAGGATTAAAGTCAATTCATCGTTTAATGTTTTTGTCGCCATAAAAGAACTGTGGATTTCCAAGTCAAGTGGTTGCCCAGCATCGTCAATACAATTATTCCCTCTCTTTGGAGTTTACATCCCCACGCTTCTGTCACCCTTTACTCTATATCTATTAGAAGCCCAGACACCTTGCCTGCTGTAATGGATTTCCCACTTCTGTCCTCACGCTCTCTCACATGTCTTTACAGTGGTCAGTGTATATCCGTGCTGCTGTCCGCAAAGAAAAAGGGTTGCCGATCCTGGTGGAACTGCTTCGAATAGACAATGACCGGGTGGTATGTGCAGTTGCTACAGCTTTACGAAACATGGCCTTAGATGTCAGAAATAAGGAGTTAATAGGTATGTTCTTTCCAAACAATCTATATATTCTGTGTTTTTTAGATTACAGCAGAGTGAGCACAATGAAAACTATTATTCTTCTTTCTGGCAGAATTTCTTTAAAACATTTTTTAATGTGCCCTATTCATATTTTACGTGATAGCTCAGTGCTGTATTGCAAAGAATTGTGTTTAAAATTAATTAAATATCATGCAACATTTTATGATTTGTCATTCTGTAATCTCCAGAAGAAAGGCAGTGGCTTTTGTTTTGCTTCAACACTTAAAATATGGCCTCTCTAAATTAATAGCTTTTAAATTAAAACTGAATTTTTCCATGGCTCATATTCCATTTATAGGCTGATAACAGAGTAGCACTTGCATCTTCTGGATCGAGGATCTAAGCAGGGCAGCCATTCCTGATCCTCAAATAATTTTGGGGAATTTGAAGTGTCAAATCATAAAGACTTCAAAGATGGTGCCAGGAATTTACTGGACAGCTTAGCAGCTCCAGCAAAAGAACTGGGAGATACTTAATTCACAAATGCATGTGCATTTATGGAAGAGAACCGCAACTCACATTAATCATTGTTGTCTCTGAATCCTGATGGAACAGTAAGCAAACTTCTTAGGTTTTCTGGTTTTGGATTTTTATTTTAGCTGAAACTCATTCAAACACTACAGATTGCTGGATTTTTATTTTCATATTCTGCCTTTGAAAAATAGTCACTGCCTTTGTTTTGGATTATTTCAACAGGCTTGACCAAATTATTTCTTACTCCCTCTGCACATTAAGAGTTTATTTTTATTCATTTATGCTGATTTGTTAATTTGTTATCATTGCAGCATACTTATGCTCCTCTGCTGTTAATTACAGAATTCTGCAAGTAGATACTTGAATCCTAGTGCTTTATTATTTGTATCTCAGGGCTAGTGCTTTGTTACAGCAGTGCCATGCAAGTCATTAAAACAAAGCTGTCACTCTCCTCACATATTGTACAGACTAGAGGAAATTCTCGGGCAAAAGGCTGTAAAGCAAACAGAGGCAGAGATTGGCAAGTCGTGTGGGCCTGATGTGGTTGTTGAGGAATTGAACTCAAGTTTGCTGCTTTACCTGCAAGACCAGCTTTTGCTTGTGTTGTAGTTGAAAGAATTAACAAGAAATTGGACTTGTTGACCGTACTGTGTTCAGCTTTCAGGAAGCAGGATGCTGCATATGTGTTCTTAGTGTTCTGAGTTGTTTTCCAGCAATTTTAAAGTAGACATAACTGCTGAAGAAAGTATATCAGACCATCTAATCTGTGCAAACAACAGACCATTCTTTTCTTTTTTTTTTTCTTATGATGCTACCTCTACTTTCAGTCTTCAGTATGTCTTAGTCTCTATTATTTAACATCTTATTCCTTCATTTATGGGACTGCCTCTGAGGGGTTCAGCAACCACATTTTAGGAGCTTTAATATAGTGCATTCATACTGAGTTGTGTTCTCCCTGCTTATTGACATTACAAAAAACTTTATGTTGAGTTTACTGATTTAACTGTGGTTTGTAATGTCATGGATTAGACCATCGATTTTGTTGTCTTTTCTGTGCTCCAATTTTTTTTTAATTGAAACTTTTATTTCCTTCCCAAATATGTACATTTCATTTAAGGCAGTAAAGCTGCACATATGAAATAGATCTGTCTTTTAATAAGATGTGCTATACACAATGCTTTGGTAAAGTACGGATAATAAGACATAGCTTGTGTAAGCCCCAAATGTTACTGTTTTATGGAATTTTCAGAGAACATGCAGTATAAACAAATATGAATTTTAAAAAGTTGGAAAAAGTCTGTTGAAAATAATCACCTAATAACTTTTTTATGTAGCCATCTGTAATGGCAGTGCAATGCTGCTTGGTTTTAAGGTATTCGTAGGGTGATTCTGGGAAATTGTACTTCATAGCTTCAATACAAATTTGCTGCAGGTTAAAAAAAGCATAATTTTGCCAATAAGATAGGGAAGGAAGGTATGACTATAATTCCTGAACCATATTTATATGTTCATTTTTTGGCTTTCATCACCAAACTGGAAAGAAACAGTAATAGTGGTCACTATTTCTCTTGTTCCTGCATTTCTTGTAACAAATAGGCAATATCATAGATCAAATTTTCAGAAGTACTGAACATCTGCAGTTGTCAGGGATTTTGGCTCATGTTGTAGGTGGTCTGTTTTTATGAACATTAATGTTCTGCATGTTTTAAGATACCTTAACTGTTACTCTGGAAAGGAAGACAGAGGTTGTTGTAAGACATTTAAGCATCTTTCTGCCTAAGCAGAATCAGCATCCTGTTTCTCTTTCCTCATTGCAGGTTCTGTTTGTGAATTGTATTCTTGCAGTGACAAACTCTGCCTTACAAATTTGCAGTTTTCCCTTTCAGATAATTTTTTTAAAGGTGAATTGTCCATCTGTGTATGTTGTAAAGATTATATAAGTAGAATTGCATTTTTTTAAAAATAAATCTGTAAAGCTTCCTTTTCAGTGGTGCTCTGGTTCCATTCCCAGCTGCAAGTTTCTACTGAAGTGCGCCACAGAATGAAGTATTTCTTTTTCATTCTGCTGCTGCTGGGCAGCCCATAAATCAGTTTTGAGGCATCTGGCAAATATATCAGCTTGCCAAAGTCCGGACTCACCTGTACCAAACTACAAAACAAAAAAATAAAAATACCCTTTTTTAAATGACCAAAAATTTTCTGTCTTGACTTTGCCCAGTTGACCAAACTGTTTTTTTTTTTCACACAGATTGATTAAGTATGTTGTTATATTGCTAAAGTTTGGTGCCAGACTTCTCTGATAATTTATCTGAGCCATCCCCATGCAGCATTTTCCTCTTTTATAGTGAGATCCTCTTCTAAGTGTCTTTTAGTGCATACTCCATATGCTTAATATAAGCAGAGGGTTGTATTTCTCCTCCTTGTTCTTTTTCTTCTCCAGCCCTTCTGAACTGTGCCAATGTTTTCTCTAGTTGGAGGCTGAGACAGGGGACATGTTCATCTTTCTTCTTTCCAAAATTGAATCACACTTAGACCAAGATATGGTAAACTTGGCCTGTTTAGGACTGACACTAGGTAATCCAGCACCTGTTTTTCCTTGCTTGCACATGCTGCCCAGGTGCTTTCCTTGTTGTGTTCAGATCGCATTCATTTTCTGCTTGCCTTTCAGGACCCTCATCTTTATGAAATAATCCCCATTCTATGTTGCTTCCCAGCCACATTAAAAAGTGCACCCCATGGGAAGGATTATCAATCTTTCATCTCTCCCAGCAGTGCCACAGCTGTKGGAAGTAGTGCTGTGTGTCCTGAAAAGGATTGGCTGCTGATACTGGCTTTCTCTGTTCTTTCTGGTTTCAGCAATTTAGGCTGCACAAAGCCCCTGTGTCCCTTTGGTACCCCAGCATCTTCCTGCCTCTTCTCACATCCTCTATAAGCATTTTGGAAGGCCCAGTTTCCCTTCGTTTCAACCAGGTATATTTGTTTCCCTTGCTCCAAGATATCTTCCCCATGAAAACCATTTCAATTTGGTCGGAAGACTATGCTTCAAGTGACATTGTTCTGGGCTTTTCTAAAATTTATGGGCCAGGCTTCCCTCAGTTCTTTGACATCTACCTTAATGCGATTTCTCAATCCATACTTCAAGCAACACTGTTCTGGGCTTATATAAAATTTATTGGCCAGGCTTCCCTCAATTTGCAATAAACCTTAACATTTTCATCAGTATGTTAAGTAAGCCTCCTGTAATAACTGATATAGGCACTTCATCTTTTACCTAACCTTATTTTCATTCAGGAGGCTCAATCTTAGTGAGAGAGGCGGCATTACAACTAGAAACTGGATTATCTTCCTGGGCTCTCAAAACCCTCTTTCATCTCCTATGAGCTTCATGTCTGTGCTGCAGGACTTCTCTTTTCTACTCAAATCTTTTTGTACCCAATTTCAGCTATAGTGTCACTAGAAATGCACCCCTTCTCTTATGCTATCCACCAGGTTTGACATGGGTCTCGGCAGCTGGGCGCCTGTGCTGGCTGACTTCTCCCTTAGGACCTCTGCTAAGGTTGCATCTCTGCTAAGTTCTTCTGTGAAGCTCCCCTCAGCCACACTGGAGGCCTCCAAGTCAGCCAAAAAACAAGACTTTATTAGCTTGATCATTCACTTGGATAAAAACTTCACTTTTGCCCCACAGCTCCTCCAAGGACTTTGCTGACAACCTGTGTGCTGTTGTGTCATCCTCCTTTTCCTTCCTTCCTTCCTTCCTTTAAAAAAAAAAAAGAAAGAAAAAGGGAAAAAGTAGAATAACAGCCCAAAATTTCTGTCACTCAGCATTCCAGGTGCTTTAATTTGAGGATATAGCAATATTCTCCCTTCCCTAGCAATCTCTCTTGCAAGTAGTTTTTTGCATCAGGATCACATGCAGACCTGCTGCTTCTGGCAGTGCCATGGCACAGTTCCAAGGAGGCCGATGTGTTGAGCTGCAACTGTTCCACCTTTTTCCCTAAAGTGAGTCATGCCAACAGACTTTAATTCTCTAAAGCCAGGCTTTATTAGAACACTGTCAAAAAATTACTAACTTAGAATAAGGTTTTTTTTTCTTTAAATGGAGGAAACTTGGATCAGCTGGGTAAGGCAGAAATGTAACAGCATCCTTGCAGGATGAATAGATCTCAACTTGTACTACTGTCCAAGCATTGTTGAGTGATGAAAAAATTCTAGGGAATGTGTAATTACCCTGGAGTGTATGTCTTGCCATTTCATGAGCAATGTGTACATATTTGGGTGTCTGAAATTACTGGATTTTGTTTCAAAGTTTTACTGCTAAACTTTAGACTTAATGTTTGATTGAAATGCATATCAGGAGTTCACAACTCTGATGAATTGTTAGACTCACAGAATAATTCAGGTTAGAAGGAACCTCAGGAAGTCATCTAGCCCAGCCTTGTACTTAAAGCAGTGTCAGGTATGATATTTCAAAGTGTGATATTGATTTACATTTGGAAAGATTTGTTTTCAGCTGCCGAGCTGGAAATGTGTCAAAAACAAATACTTTCATTCTTACAGTAGAATATAACTCTTTGGGAGCATAGATAACTA
The DNA here is from genome assembly GCF_003343035.1 of Apteryx rowi. Lineage (NCBI taxonomy): Eukaryota > Metazoa > Chordata > Aves > Apterygiformes > Apterygidae > Apteryx > Apteryx rowi. The sequence goes on along the minus strand of NW_020451229.1, from coordinate 139,532 downwards.
CAGCATGTAGCCTGGATGGGGTTCTCCTATCCTAGAAAATGACTGCATTTTAACACCATAATTTTGTTTCAATATTAGTAATAATTTGAGTGAAAATAATGTTAATTTTTCTACTTACAAGAATAGCAGCTATAATAAAGTCCTAGTAATGTGTATTGATAGAGAATATAGGGATGGATTGGGAGATGCTTAGATCAAATATGTAGCTTTCATCCCACTTAGAATGTCTACGTGCAGTTTCATCTCCTTTTTACATGTAAGCATTTCTGAATATGATAAACATACCTCTGCAAGGATCTGAAAGAGAGATACTGGATTTTTTTATTGAATTTTTAATTGACTTGTAAAGTAGCTTAGTCTCTGTAATCTTAAATTGACATAAATTGACCATGAACTAGATGCCAGAAGTCATTAATCACAAATGATAGACATTTGTTTGTAAGAAGCTGAAGGCAGAATATATGCTGCAATTTGTTTAATTTGTGTCAGTTTTGTTGCACTTCATTTGCTTTATTTAATAGTTGAGCTGTGCAAAACATACATTGCAACAAACACCTGAAAAAGAAGAGGCTGTCGTCAAGAAAACAGGAAGATATGGTCATGCAGTAATTGCTTGTGTTCCTTACTCTAAATCAATAAAAGCAAAGATATTAGTTAAGGAGGTAAATACTTCATTAAGCTTTAAAGTTTTATAACAACTATATGGCAAAGTCCAGACTCCCTGGTTTTTAATGATGTATACATAAGTTATCAGAGAATTTAAACTGATAAAAGTTTAAATGTTCAGTATTTTTCCATTAAAGCAGGAAAGCCTTGTGCCAAGTGTCTTCCTATGCCTTCAGCCACTTGTGCACGGCCTTTTGCTCCAGTTTATCTCAAATATATTTCCAACAAGCAGATCTGGTAGTGGCAGAGGTTAGGAAATGTTTCCTTTCTCAGTCATTTCTTATTAAATAACATTCTCAAGTGAAAAGACTTAGGGAGAAAAAACAAGCTGTTAAAACTGAATTCTCATTTTTAAGATCAAAGTCAAGATAAAGACATTTTCAAGACCAGAGTAAGCCTTTTCTACATCTGAACTTCCATATTGCGTAAGTATGGCTGTCTGGATTTTGAGGGAACTGCATCCATCTAACATGAGACATCTAAAAAATTTGGTGTTTAAGCAAGTTGGGTAGGCTCCCTCTCTAGACAGCAGAGAGAGAATGGCACCTCTAATGGGGAGTTCATCCCATTCATCCCACTTATCTGCATCAGCTAAAGTTTTAGAGCTTAGGATGAGATGAAACCTAGAGAAGATGGAGGCTAGATGGCTAACTTTTAGATGACTAAAGATAGGCAAGAAATTCTTCTCCTAATGCATAAAAAATTACAGTCTTGCTCCCCTTCAGTTAGCTCAGTAGACTTTGCAAGGTCGATTAGCAAAAAAACACCACAATTTTTCATTGCCACTCAAGACAACAGAAATAACTGAATACAGGCTCAGATCTAGGACAGCAGAGAATGCTTCTTTCACAAACTTGTCTTTCATTGTAATGACATAGTCTGAGAAACACACAGTCAGCATTTCTTTCCCATAAAATAAGCCATATGCCATAAAGCCATAAAGCCCCCAAGTCAGTTATTCCTGATTGTGAAATAACCTTCTCTGGAAAATGCCTGCAACCAAAGTCTTGAGAGAATCTTCTTCAGTATTGCACCATGACAGCTTTTCTAAGCGACAGTGGTAATTTTAAATGGTGCCTTATAATGTGTCTAATAGATTTTATAAGTCTGTATTCATATTCATTATTACTTAAGATGAAATTCTCAGTGCAAGTCATAAAAGTTGCAGGATCTTCTGCAGGAAGCCTCTATTTGGTGCAACTGCCAAAAAGAGAGAGAAAAAAAAAAAGTAGACAACTGATGTGTCTTTTTACTTTAGTGGTGTGCATTTCATACAAAAGAAAGTACCCCAGTCTACACCTTACAGTGTGTTTGAGATAAACAATTTCCGTTTGGTCCAGTTCTCTTGCATAAGGTATAAAGCAATTAAACTGTAAGTGTATCCATTTTCTCACCTCAGAAGATTGACATTTCAAACAATTCAATATTAATTTTCATCTCTGTTTCTCTGTGTAATCATTCTGAGAAGTGCTACTTATCTTTTGAAAACTCAGAGTTCTGATCTTACAAAGTGCATATGATTCAATTGCAAATTGCATAAAACATATAAAGGTAGAAATGCAAATGTCACAAACTGGCAGAGTAATTTTAAAAGCACTTTTAATCCATGAGGAATTATCTTAAATCTGCAAAGGGGTTTTGAAAATCCAAGTTTTGTGACAACTTTACATTGACAGATAAGAGTATCAAAACAGATGTTTCCAGCCTGTTATCAGCTTCAATTCATAGAACAATGATAGTTCTATTCTAAGATGTAAAATAGCTTTTTTCCTGAAATCCTTATCAATTTAAGTGATTTTCAAATAATAGAAATCACATATATGGCATTTTTTACTAGAAGCACTTTTTTTAAACTAATGTAATTAAACTSGTTGCAAAAGTTGCGAAGACAGTCTTAAATCCATATAAGATGGTCTTGTACCTGTTTACCTCCTCTTAATCCATATAAGCCTAGATAAATAAGTTATCCAGGTAACTTAAGGAAATGCATTCAAAAAATAAACCCACGTTCTCACTTTGTAGGGAAGGCTTCAGTGCACCAGTGCAACAAAGGACAGAATTTGGTCTTACAGAATCCTGTAAGGGCTTGGAAGGGACCTCTGGAGGTCATCTACTTCAACCTCCTGATCAGAAGAGATCCAGTAAGAGCAGGTTGCTCAGGACCTTGTCCAGTTGAGTTTTAAGTATCTCCAAGAATGGGATTCCACAACTTCTCTGGGCAACCTGTTCCAGTGTTTTACCACCCTCAGGGTAAAAATTTTCTTCTTTTTATCTAATCAGAATTTCCTGTGTTCCAGCTTGTGTCTGTTGCCTCTCTTCCTTTGACTGTGCTTTTCCAAGATTCGACTTCCAAGATCCGACTCCAATGGCAATTATAGACAATAAGATTTCTCCTTAACCTTCTTGCTTTGAGGACCAGCAAACCCAGTTCTTGTATGCCATGTGCTCCAGCCCCCTGTCTGTCTTTGTGGCCCCTCACTGGATTCACATCGTTATTGCAATGTCTTTCTTGTACTGGAGAGACCCAAAACTGGAAAGAGTACTCTAGATGCAGTCTGTTGAGGATTGAATAGAGGAGGAGAATCATTTCTCTGGTTGGCTAGACTCTCACTAATGCAACCCAGGATGTGGCTGGCCCTAGAAGGCACATTGTGGACTCATGTTCAGCTTGTCCACCAGCATCCCCACATCTTTTTCTGCAAAGCTACTTTCTAGCTAGTTGTCCCCCAGCCTGTACTGCTGCATGGGGTTATTCTATTCCAGATGCAGGACTTTGCCTTTGTTGAATTTTGAAGTTCCTGTCAGCCAATTTCTCCAGCCTTTCAAGGTCCCTCTGGACAGCATCCCTGCCCTCCAGTATATTGACTGCTCCCCCCAGTACATTATTGTCCACAGGCTTTCTGAGAATGTGATCTATGCTATCATCCACGATGTGGTTGAAGATGTTAAACAGTATTGCCCCGAGTATCAACACCTGTGGGACACCACTAGTAACCAGCTGTGAGTTGGATTTTGTACTGCTGATTGCCACCCTTTGAGCCCAGCAGTCCAGCCACCACGCCCCATATCATCCACTTATCTAGTCCATACCTCACCAGTTTGGCTCTAAGGATACTATATTCAGTAAATGAGAAGTGGGTAAGCTGACATTCTTGGCATTTCAAGCCAGGCAGAGTAAACACTGTAATTCCCAAATTGGAAGTGGTCAAACACCATTTAAATGTGTTTAACCTCAATGACATCGTTGCATATACTTAAGTTACTTCAGGTCAAGTATAACCATATTTTTAGTGTGAGAACTGTCGTCAGATCATCTTATTCATATTGTGGAAGCAAGGTCATCATAGGATAATTGCCATTAAATGCACTTAGAAGCAAATGGTTGCTTCCATTGCAAGAGAGGAAATTATAATAATAGCTCCAACTGTTTTAAGTAAGGCACTGTACTTGCAGATTTTCAAGGGAAATATTATGGAAAGTCTTTTACTTCATCTTTGGAATTAGTTATGTTTTAAATCTGTGGAATGAAATGTAGCTTTCTCTGGTGTCCAGTAGTCATGCCTATTATTAAATTAATCTCAGTAGTCATAGGTAGACTAATAGATTCTGCTGATTTGATATCTAATTCAATTATATAGTTATAAGAAGTATTTTAAATAGTTGCAGATACATGGAAAAAAACAGTGGTTGTAGGAGATATAATAGCAAATGCTCTTACATCCAGAGGCTTTTTCATTCCCTTTCCTCCTGTATGGTAATTTTCTTCAACTTCACCTCTGTGTATCATCTGCAAAATATCCCTCTAATGAATTGCCATAGAGTTTCCTTAACTTAATCTTCATATATATACATATATATATATATATATACACACACACACACACATATATACACATACAGTATATACATGTGTGTGTGTGTGTGTGTGTGTGTGTGTATGTATGTATGTAGTTTTTTATCTGAACTTTTATCTTCACCAAAGAGGATGGGGAGGTGTTTTGAGGGGCACACACGCATACAGAAAGGTACTCCATTCATTTAAAAAACACCTATCATCATTGCAACAGCCACAAGAAAATCTTGTAACTGTCAGCTTAATCTTGTTCTCATGGAAGCTAAGAGGAATTTTTCCATCGAATTCCTGAGAAGCAGGATCCAACTTACAAAGCAGCATCATTAAAATGGAGTGAGTAGGCCTGCATGCATGCTAATCATCATAACAATGTGAAATAATATAAATATTATAAATATAATATAAATAAGTAAATATAAAGCATTGGTGTAAGTGTGAGAGCAGGGAAAGTGAAAGAACAACTTGTTTTTGCCATGTTAATAATATCTAGATAAATTTTTTAGATGCATGATGATGGATTAAGAACTGCATTTCCATTTTCAGTTATGACATAGGCTCTAAACAGGCTGTAAAGAGACTAATTGTCAATTTTGAAATTGGGAGTTGGACTTAAGTCTTAAGTCACTTAAGTGACTTAAGTCACTTGGGTCCTTTGAAAATGTTGCACTTACTCCACTAAGCATATTCAATAGAAATAAATTCATATTAAACTATTTAATAAAAGGTGTCTTTTTCTAGCAGTAAAATTTTCCCAGCCTGAATGTGTAGGTTCACAGTTGATGGAGTTATCATGTTTAGGAAATTATTATTCCCTCAGCTGAGACATAGTAACTGACCCCGGGGCAGTCAGTGGCAAAACACACTCTTGCGCCTAGCCTGCCCCCCATCTCCCACTAACGCATCAGCTCCGCAGGCAGACTGCTTCGGTGAGTCAGCCCTGCCTGACTCGTACCAGTTAAAATGAACTGCATGAGCAAAAAATTGCTATTTTCATTTACTGACAAGTTTTTGTTAAACACAACCAAGTTCAACAACTCACATGGGCAGCTGATCTGAGGGGCAAAAAGCTCTGACATGGCAGGGCATTGCTTTTGAGGGTCAAAATGGCTCATTGTTTCATAAACTTTTTCACTTGCATCCTGGGTGTCTGCCCACTCCCTGAAGGTTGTTTTATTTTGTTAGAATCCAGCCACTGAGTCCTGCCATAGCATTACTGCACCACAGTGTGAACCCTTATGTTACTACAGAAAAAGACAGTTTGGGTAGTTCCTTCATGTCTTTACTAGAAAATGAGAGCAACAAAACAGAGAGGCTGCATCCTCAGCCAGGCAAAACCAGCCTGCTTTGGGATATGATCAAATCAAATAGGTTGGCAAGCCTGTGTGTATAAGCTTTCTTGTAGGTATTAAATCTTCAGAAGTTAAAGATGTTATCCTCTGTTGTACAATACTGTGCTGCAATGTCTAAATCAAGCCCCAAAGAAGAGGACATTTCTCATTCTGTCTGGTGAGTCACTAACATTCCAAGATCCAGAGCACATCATGAGCAAAGCCTTCGAGACAAGGCTTCTAAGGAGGGATTTTGTGCATTATCCAGTGTAGTTAAATCCATTCTTCTGCCTTGGGATTGAATACGTATATGCCTTATACTGAAGAGCTCAGCCTCTTCCTAGGGAGACTGAAATTCTTCTCATTCACTCGGAGCCCTGTTTAAGCATCTTTCATTCTCTGGGACTTTTCTGATAAGCTATCCTGAGCTTACAGAAACTTCAAAGCTGAGGCAAAGTGATTAAAAAGAGAAAGAAAAAGAACTGCACATTTAGCTCAAACTTCAAATGAGGTAAAAATTGATTAAGAGTCAGAGATTAACTTGGTTGTAACCCTTTCCACATTCTTATGGAACATCAAATGTTGTCTCTTTCTTTACCCTTTTTATTCTAAAACGTACTTTAAAACTCAAGTTATCTATAATTATTAGCCTGGTAGTCTAATAAGAATCTGCAATTAGGAGCCCTATTGCTAAAGCTTTGTTATAGAGTTTCCACTGAAGAAAACAAGCTCACTTGAAGGAATTAAATGGTTTGGAAAGCAAACAAAACAAAATCACATCTGTACTGCTGGAAGTTGGAAGAGGTATTTTTTTCTCCAGGTTTGTTCAGTTTCTCCTGAGCAGGAAAACCATTAAGTTTCAGAAGGCTTCTTGAGCTGACCATTTACCTGCCTTGCTTCAGTTTCCTTACCCATGAATGAATAGTCACCCTCGTTTTTGTCACTGTGAGGGCCAATTAACGTGAAGAAAGTGCTAGAGATCATCAGCTGAAAGGCATTATAAAAATCAAGTCCAGGACAAATTGATAGGAATACTTTTAGAAGAAGTGGTACGTGAAAGCTTTCTTCATTACTGGTCTTGGGGCATACCCTGGATTAGATTCCAGAAGGAGCCCAGAGGAAAGGATCCAAAGTGAGCCGTTCCTATGCTGATGCTGCTGCAAAGAGCAGCATCCTGAGTTTGTGTGTGACTCTTTCAGGATAGGCCAGTCATAGCAGACACTTACTCCTTCTGGTGATGGCTGCGAACAACCTGACAGCCAGGATTCTCAAGTCACCTGCAGGCTGTGAATAAAGAGAAAGATTATTCCCCTGATTATGGAGAGGAGTAGAAGGGGATAAGATGTCTGTGTTTTCTGCTTCTACTGATTCTGGAAGAAGGGGAGCAAACAAGGCTAAAAAATGTGAAGGGTAAGAAAAGAAGGTTGGTTATCAAATGAACTTGGGGAATTATGAGGTTTGAAAATGTGGAGAAAACAGAGATTCAGAGAATTGAATCTGGTGACTCTTAGCTTGCTGAATCTGCCATTTCTGCCATCTTACTTCTCTTCTTGAACCTATTCTTTACTTTCTTCCAAAGACCATTAATTTGAGCAGTTCATTCCTTTTGTATGCAAGGTCCTGTATATTATCTTCCAACTAGTGTACTGTACTCATTCACTTGGCAATCTATTTCCTGCCTGAACTCTCCCTGCCCACTCTCACCAGCTGCAATGTCTTCATGTCAGTTCCCATGTTTTGCTTCTTTTTTCCTACTTTGACCCAAATTCTTTCTCCTCTTCTTTGACACTTTGCTCTTGTTTTTTACTTTCTGCTGCTTTTCTTTCCCGCTACTCATCTGATACCTAAAGCGGTCTGCTTGCATTACGTTTTTTCTGAAGATTCCAGCTTCTGTAGCTTTACTTTCACAGAAGTCTATTTCAAGGCCAGAAAGACAAGCTTGCTGATGTAAATGAATTTTAAAGATTCAGAAACCACAGCTGAACCATTTTATCTAAAATCTTCAGATTTTCCAAGCTTAACTTACGATTTTGTTTTTTCAAATTCTTGGAGTTGGCCATATGAAGACCCCATCCTGGACATGCCATGGGACCATACATTCAGGGACCCTGCTTTTTCTGACTGTCTTCTCTTGATAGTCTGCAGCCTCTGATGGAAGCCTTCTCTGCCGTATATCTAGTCTTTCATGAAGACAGTCAGCAAGAATGATGTCACTGCATTACAGTACCACAAGTATACAACATTATACCTCATGTACAGATTGAAGAGGTATAGTTGGAGTAGTTGAGTGCATTATTGAAGCTAAGATAGCGACAGTCAGTTTGGTCTGTCTTACTAGGCTTTCACTCTGACTCACTCTAGTTGGTCCATATCTTGCCTGAGTTCAGCATTCAGACTGGTTGTGGCTTACCAGGGTTGCACAGAAGATCACAGAAGATCTCTGTATGTTCTGCCTGCAATAACCATTAGTACACTCCTGTAGAACTGCTTTTTTCATAGCAACCCATCTTGTAACTCATGTCTATCTCAGGCTTCCTGAGCGTTTTCTGCAKAATTGTTACTCAGTAGGTTATTCTTTGTTCTGTATCTCCTGCCTGTGTATAATATTCTCCTTTTGCCTTTAATGAATTTCATCATCCCAAGTCAAGAAAACTTGAACTCTAAGCCAGTCCTCAAGCATGTTTTCAGCCCCTGGCCTTCTCTCTTTCATCATCCGTACCACTGACTGTGATGCTGGATAGTTGTAGACCCAGAATAGGAGATTGTCTACAGAATTCATTTGATACATTCTTCAATTTTGATGATGAACCTTTTGTAACTATTTTGAGTAGCAGCATCCAAACATTTTTCACCCCATTTGCAGCAGTTACTGTTAGCTTTCTCGTGAGAATGTCATGTGAGACTGGAATCCCTTGTAGACTTAATGTCAAGACAAGTTAGATCCACAGCTTTTCTCCATGAGACCTATGGCTACAGGATATTATCTCTTAACCACAAAATACACAAATATCACATAATTTACTGTTGCATTTGCATTTTAATAGACACAGAGTACCGATAGGTTACAAAATAAGAGCTCTTAAAACCTTATAAAGGGCACCATGTTACTTTCATCATAATTTTGAGTGGTCTGCTCTTAATTTCTTAGTTCTGTCTGGGTTGCTCTCCAGTCATTCATTCCTGTATGGGTAAAGATTAATGTCCTGAGAGTAAACTGCAGCTCCTCTAGCAATGTTTTCCTTTCTGGGACACCATGTTATGTCCATTTTTCTTCCAATTTGCAAAATGTTTGAAAAGCAGCATGAAGTCTCAACTGCCATGGCAAAAGAAAATAACATAGGTTTTTGGAATAGCTAACAACACTGATTAATTTAAAATCTTAATATAGTAGCTGTTACTGTTGAAGAAAAATGTAGGTTTTTAAGGGCACCTGCAAYTGTTAGGTAGAAAATACCATAGTGTGTGTGTGTATATCACATATAATACACAGAACCCATCTTTCCATTCCAGTTCTATCAATAAATACATGTTTTCTGTCCTGTATTAGCTGATCATTCCACTTACATTCACTTGTTTGAATCTTCTCCCAGAATACATGCACATTATGAAGAGTCCAATCCATTGTGGTCTTCATGTAGGCAAAATTCAGTTTAAAAATTGTACTGGAAGAAGAGACTAAATGCACAAGTGCACACATAAGGAGACACATTCACCATATTCAAATATATATTTCAATAGGAGCAGTAGCCATTTTAGCAGAACAGCACCAAGGGGAATATATGTCCTATACAGTGTACTATGTCCATTATATCAAGTATAATATATGTATTACTTCGGTAGTCTTTGCTTGCCATTATAATCTGTTGTGATGTTTTTGTGTTAGATTGTTTTTGCATTTGCTTTGAGCAGGGAGTTGGACTAGAAGATCTCCAGAGGTCCCTTTCAACCTGAACTATTTTATGTTTCTAGATGTAATTACGAATTTGTCTTGATATTAATATAAATATCTTTCATGTGTTTAGTTATCTAAAGCCAAATACTTCTATGAATTATAAGGAGAACATTATTTGACTCAGTTGTTGAAAGGAAAGATAATTGTAGGACAAAGTGAACTTCCACATAAATGACACATTTTTCTACATTGATTTGTTTTCAGGAGAGGATTTCATAGCTCAGAAGTGGGTCAGCTTCCAAGATATTCTCAGGGATGTTTACTTTTAATATTTGAAATAAATATGTACTCAGGATATATTTCAAACATTTTCAAAGATAAGCATATGCATGCCAATAAATCTGAAAGCTGAGAAATATTCTACAGAATATCATACATGATTAGTTAGAGTGTGCTTTATAGTAATGATAATCTATTTGGTATGGTTTGTCTGCTGTAAATTTGATACAACATGACTGCAAATACTTTTGCATTGATGATTATATTAGATAAGAGTTTCATGTTTAAAGGAACGTGTGGCTGCACAATGTTGCTATTACCATGCTTCACTCAAAAGCTGGAGGTATTTTTGCCATGGGTATGGTCATATATTTTGCTAATGCTCATATTCGTTCTCCTTCTCTCAGCCTTTTCACAAAATTTCCATTTATCTGAGTGGAATTTTTCTGGAAGAGTAGCACTATGATACTTAGATCCATCGAGTTTAGTGATGCCATTTAAACATAATGTTTAGCATAATTATGACAGGGAAGACCAGTGCCATTTGCTAGTGCATTGCATCAGATCCATCCTTATCCTCCAGCTGCTTTACAATGAGTGCGATTTATAGGAAGGAAGTTTTATTGGGTGTTTCTGCTAAGCCAAATAAGCTGGGAACCAGCTTGTACCACAGAAATTCCATAGGTAACAGGAGCAAAATCTTTAATTTTGTCATGCAGTGAAAACTAATGTTTGCTTGAGACAGTGAAAAATGAACAGCCTTACCTCATTGCTCCTGCTCAACTTTATAAGAAAAAAGATCATGCCAAAAAAGTATGATTTCTTGACAATAGTAAATATTTCTTGTGGCAGTTGATTTTCTTCTGTTACAAGATTATTCATTCTTTGTTTCTGTAAGCGAATGACTTGCATAGAATTTTGTTTCATTTTTGCTGTCAGAAGTATCCAGGTCCACTGTCCAGCATGACTAAGCTTGGTACCTAATTCATGCAGAGATAGGTGCATCTCTGTTTTAGATGCTTAGCCCTTTGGGGAATGGAAGCAGAGGTGGCCTAATCTTTCTAACTATAGGGGCATTAGTCATTTAATTAATATGTGAATGACTCTGTTAGTCAATGACTGTTCTTGCTTTTTATTGAAGATAAAAGCTCTGAATTTCCTTCTCTTCTGGAAATTCTCCTAAACAATCCGGAGAAAGAGGCAAAAAGCTCCTAGCCTTTGTTTCCAAATTTTGCAGCATAAGGCAGTAATGCATAATGGTATTCAGGGTTCACTTGCTGTTTGGAAGATCAAAGTGCAACATGAGGAAAATAGAGTGCTTCATTACTTACTCCTCTTGGGAGAGAAGTTACAGGATCTCTTAGATTGTGTGCTACACAGAGTGCTCTTAAAGTGATATGTTTTATACATTATTTGGATTTCATAACACTGGGTTATTCTAGCAAATAATCAGAGTGCTGATTTTAATTAGAGGAAAATGCACAAGATTAGCATGAGTGAGTATATGCAAAGCCATACATTTGTGTGCAAAATTTTTGAAGGTGACACCATTAAAGGGCTGCTCTCACAACGGGAACATTATGTTCTGCAGTTTTAATTTATCATTTGCAATGGAGCAGTGTGTCAAGAAATAGTTTACCTTTGGGAATGTTACCCTCTGAATCTCCTGTGGTTAGGAGGTCTACATTATGTGTGACCTCTCACCTGATCTGTTTGATTGAAAGCATTCACTTTTCTGCTGTGTATTTCTGTTTTTTGTTGTTTAATCTTTTTTAGCTCCTCAAACCTGAACTTCCATGCCTCCCCTGCATGTATATATACGCGGAGTGGAGCTTATACTCAGCCATGTGGCGGGGAAGTGGGGAGATTGCTGAGCATATATAATATTTTCACTCTGACTCCACCCTAGTCCTTCAGAGCACTTTGATCATTTAGAATAAGGCACATGGAGCTGGGGAGCCAGCTGGTCTTTGCCAGAGTCTTCTTTTGCCCAAATCTAGAGAGAGGAGACTGGACTAGTTTTGGAAGACATGCCCAATGCTCCCCCTCTCTTTGGGTGTAGCAGAAGCAGCCCAAGGTCGCTGTGGTCTGTGAGAGATGAACTGGAGGATCTAAGGAGTAGCAGACTTTGCCTTAAGTAGGTCTCCTCTGTCCAGCTTGATCTCCAGGAATGCACAGGTTGGAAGGAGGGAATCTCTGGCTCTTGCTGTGCAGGCAGTTGCGTCCCCACAGAGGTAGCCCAAGGGAGTTCAGTGAGAGCATGGTCCTGAGGCTCCTGCCCATGTGTGTTGCTCATATGAAGGTGAGCAGCTGTTATTCAGTTTAGAAGAGCAGCAATTCAGTAGACCCTGAGCAGGCTCAAATGGATGTCTGGAGGCAAGGTTTCTTTTGGAGCCACTGGAGAAAAGACTTGATCAGCAGTTAGCCTGAAGGTGCCATCTGAAGCTGTTACCTTCAAAAGAACAGCAATAGCACAACCCATAAACAAGTAAGACTCTGATCTCTTTGACTCCAGCCTCTGAGGAAACACAAGCAGAGCTGCACTCTAGTAGAACTGTACTCCAATATAGGAGCCTGGCCTAGGATTCAGTTGCTGTGATTTCTTTAAACATGGCTAATAATGAGCTGTACAGCTAAGAAGGGCTGAGGCTGTTTTTCACACAGATGTAAAAACTCGTCATGCCATAGTCCAAACAAATATTAGATTGCACATTAATTAAGGAAAGTTATCAAATGCTTTTTTGCCCTTCCCATGGGAACACAAAACTTATTTTAACTCTGTGCCATATCCTTTCTCACCTATCATCTGCTGTATTCAGTCCTTAAATTATAGTTGCTTCAGGTGAATTAACATATAAAATTACAATATAATTTGCTCTTTTCCAATCTGTATTGCAAAGAACACAAAGCAACCTCTCAAGGACAGAGATTATACCAAGTCAGAACAATAGTATTATCTGAAAAATGAAATCAACTTCTAAAAAATACCTGATAAAACCAAATACCTCTCCACTTTCTGCATAACCCATGAGTAAGAGCCCATTGCTAATAAATGTCCCTATAACTTTATTAGTGTGCAGACCTTTGTATGATCTGTTTTAATTACATTACTGAATTAGGAGATCAACAGGTGGACACTGACAATTCCTAATTACAGAACAAAAGCAAATACTGTATTATACTTTACCTTTTCATGGATAAATGGTTCTTGAAGTTTTTAGAAGTATTTTTAAACAGTTGACACTTTTCCTGTTGACATTCATTTATTTGTTCTTTTCCTTTTTACTTTCCCCAAACATTGACATCTTGGAAGTTAGTGAATGGTTTCACTGGGGCTTAGGTACCAACCAGGATTTTCTTATTACATATAAATGTTCTTAATGTATTGTGCACAATAAAGCAATATGAAATATTGATATATATTCTGAGTATTGTTATTTTGCTACCATATGCAGAGTAATTATATAACTGCTCTGTGTCAAATTTTCATTGTGACTAATTAAGAAGTGTTTGAACATTACAACAATTAAGAAATATTTAAACATTGCAATATTTCATTTGATCATTGATATTTCTTAGAAGAATTGTTTTTGAAAGACTATCGTTTTAGCAAGATTTGTATTTAATGAGCTAACATTTTTATCTATACACTTTTAAAAATCTTTATTAACAGAATGTATCGTGAGGTTGCATTTTGTTGTTATTTATTTGTCTTAAGATCTTAATGTACAACTCTAAAGAGCAGGAGACTTTTTGTACATTTCACCATGATATTGTTGCAACTGCAGGTAAGAGCATGCAAAAATAATCTGTCTTTCAGACCATGCCACGGAGACAAATTCATTCATAAGTTTCAGATAATATTCAAGTCAAAATCAAAGTAAAATAGAAAAACTATGCCTTTATGTATCCTATTTAATACCCTCTGACATTGGTAGACAGGCCCATTATTTCAATGGGTGTCAGATCAGGCCATAGATCTTGAACCCTAAACATATTTTTCCAAAAATAGATTACATTCTTATGTCTTCATTATGGCCTAATTTAAAGTCCCTTGAATCAGACTATTAACAAAGTATTACCCTATTTCAGAAAATAATACAGATAAATCTAAAATTCCATTCAGCAGTCACATTGCACTTTTCCTCTTCAAAGCACTTTAGAAATACTGATTAATAATAACATTAATTAAACAACTAGATTTTTTAAAATTTGGCCTTCCAGAAGCTGTATTCTCTGCAGGGAGGGGGGTAGCAAGGGAATAAAACTAGCTCAGGTGATCAGAACACTTAGCCTGCAGCAATTAAACTGAAGAATCACTTCCCTTTGCAGAAGCTTTCTTACCTTGGGCTAGTGGAAAGATAAAAAGAAAGATGACAGTGCAGTGTAATCAAGAGAAATAAATCTGTTGGCCTGTAAAGAAAGAGCTGATAAATTACATATATTTGCAGTACTTGGGTTAATAGTTTGGCTAACAGCTCCTTTCCATCCCTTTTCCAGTTTGTGTACGTGGCAAGAAATGTATGCAAAGTGAATGAAAAAAGGAGTTACTTGAATGACCAAAAGGCGACAATTTAGGTGACTAATAAGTCAGATGAAAGAGGCAGAGACGTATGGCAAGGCCTCRATACACTGCTTTAGTTTTGGCATTAGCTCTCATGGAGCCAGCTGAAGTGCCTCTGCATGCACAGTGTAGACACAAGTCTGGCCTTTAAGACCCATGTTAGGACAGATATACTGTATGAATTAGTGGATGGTTTGTGGTCAGCTAAAGAGCCCTGGAGGGTCTCCGATCTCGAGATCTTGGGCCAACTGGCAAGAAAGTAAGAGGCAAATGGCCTCCATCAGTAAGAGACCTGAATTTTTGCCATCTTGCTATGCAAGAGAAATGGAGAATATGAAAGCATTCTGTTGAGAGAGAAGTAAAATAAGTATTAGCACTAACAGTAGATTAAATAGATGTCAAGCATGGAATTGAGATATACAAAGGGAACAACATAGTAGTACAAGTATTACAATAGCTTTTAAACAAGCCAGTTTTTACAAGTCTAAGATATATCCTTGTAAGCTAGATAAAATTTCCTTTAGTTCCAAATGTTAAAGAGCAGGAGCCTGGGGAGGGGCCTGGCCGTGCAGCAGTGTGGCAAAAGCAGAACCTAGCTGAGGAAAAGGTTGGTAGATAGGACAGAGAACGGAAGAGCTTGGCAAACAAAGCAGAGATCCACACTTAACTCTCAGATATGCATGAGGCAGCAAAGGAACACGAAAGCTCAGTGGTTAACAACAGAAGGGTGGAGGGGGTGCAGTTAAGGGGCAGCAAAAATATTAGTCACACAATAGAGTGGTCAGGGAGCAGTCCTGAGAAAGTGAGTTGAAAGTAAGAAAAATAATCAGGCAGAGGGAGGCAGGAAATACATGAAATAGAAAAGTTAAGTTTCTGGAAGCAGAGAAACAGAAGGAGGAAGGTGGCTGGGTTAAAACACAACTAAGGGAAAGAGAATCTACCAGGGACCATGGATCTGAGAAAGCAATTTACTGAAAAGCTGTGATTGTATCACACCCTGGTGTGATTTTCCATGGCATGTTCAGGGTGAAAGTATCAAAATGTTTTTTTTTGCTTTGCCCAATGCTGCTTGCTTCCATATATATTGCTCTGCTATCCTTGTTACAACTGTGCCCTTTGTCATTCCTCTTCTCATATCCTTTTCTTGCAAAAAATAGAACCAGCATTTTTAATCTTTTAAAGAAATAAAGCCTTCTGTATTGGTTACTCTTTTAGATATTTGATTCTCATACAAGCAAATCTCAATTGATACTGCCAACACAGATATTGGTGGTTCACATACTTTCATCGTTCTCTGAAAGTCTGATGGTTTCTTCCCTGAAACTATCAAAGATGACTGTTCTACTCCCTGTAGGGCTTTATCTGTTGTACTATCTATGACTGAATTCTTGATGAAAAGATTTTAAATAAAGAAAACCAGTGAATGGTACATAGCATACAATCGCATAAGTGAGGGTATTGTTCCTCTTTGTCATGGGCTGTGCTGAATACCAACCTTATATCTTGAAATCGTTCTGCCTGTCATCAGAAATGGTGGCAAAGTGAAAAGGCAAGTGATCCTGCATGTTGAGCTTGTGAGGGGAAAAGGCAGTGCGAGACCTCTGCCTGGTCTTTTGTTCTGTCGTAGCAGTTGTGAGCAAAGTGCACCTGGGTTCCTGGGGGCACAGCAGAGCATGTGTGTGGAAGGTGTTTTATTCTTTCCATCTTCTCCAATGATAATTTATCTCCACAGAGTTTTAAGATAAGTTCAGATAAACATGCAAGGAGGTGAAATTCAGCATTGTTCTCTAGCTCAAAGTACTTGTTATCTTGTTTTAATTGGCRGGCTAGGCTCAATGGGAAGCAGCTAAAGCGGTGGCTCCGGCCCGCAAGTTTTGAGGTGATCATTTGAACCAGTATGAATGCGTGATCCTATAGCAATTATGCCATTGCTCATCCCTTGAAAAATGATTGAACTAGTATAATTTCTAGGAGAGGCATAATCACAGTATTATAGTCAATTAACATTATGTAGTGAAATGGCTTCATGTTCATGTCCTCTAAAATGTCAGGGTTTACAAATGTTTGTGCATATCCCTGACACAAGAAGAAAGGACTTGGGTACCTAAAAGCCATTTTTGGCCGTACACTGGGAGTGGGATTCAGGTGCCTAAAGGTAAACATTAAACATTAAAGACCATATGGTATCTTATCTTGTTTCTAGCCACCCTTCCAGAACGGTGTGAATCTTCCATAGGTCCTGTGACCTCCACTAAAGTCTGTGCAGACAGAAATCAAAGGGCATCTGAAACAGTGTTATCTGCCTATGTTTGGACACATGAATTGCTCCCTACTTGCCTAATAATAAGTTTTATCTTGCCTTTCATGCCTAAATCCCAAACCATGATCCAAAATCCTCAGTTCTCTGCCGTTTGCTAGAAGTGAGGGGGCCAATATTTTAGTCCCACTGCTCAGGGTTTTTTTCACTTTCCTTATCCAATACTACTTCATGCATAGTGGTCTTAGGACCAAGAAACAGGTATATTGTGATGAGGAGCATCATAGTCCATTAGCTAACTGATGGGACTATGTGGATTTGGCAACTGTCTCTGCCTTTGAGTTGCACGAATCTGCTCTGTCAGCAGCTTAGTCAGGTCAAACAAGGAGTCACTAGGCAGAGGGAAGAGAGAGTGGCTGTGTACAAACTGTTGTGACTTACAGTTCCTTCACATGCAACATATGCCACTGCTGGTGATGCTATAGACTATACGCTATGGAGAGGGGTGGAAAGCAAAGTCACAGGCACAGTGGTTGCTGTGGGAAGCCTGTCTGCAGGCAGCCCAGAACTACTTGCAGGAGAAAATCTCCTTGTGAAAACTAACAAACCTTTATTCTCTTAAGTCAAATGGGATTTGGGTTGTGATGTCCCCCTCTTGCATCTCACTATATATCAGAACATTTCCAGTTCTCAGGACAGGGGCAGGGTTCCCCTGGAACAGTGACGCCCAAACCCTGAGGAGCACTTCCAGGTGCTGGGCTAATGCCAGTAATGAATATCATTTACTTTGTGTACCAACAGTACTTGGCAAGAGAAAATGTCATATACCAGTGGACTATTTCTCAAATAAAGTAGTGGTATTTCTGTCACTGCTTTAATGTAATGAATGCATTCAAATTTATTAAACTATCAGTTGAACACACTGACTGTTACGATCAAATTTCTTCCATATGAATTAAATAGACAGTTTTAGCACATTTATTAAATAATGATTGAAAGCAATAATAAATGTTCTCCCAATAACAGTCTTTCCTAAAAGGCTGTGAAATACTGAAGTTGAATGATCTTAACCAACAAGGGTAGTGAAAATGCATAGAACAACATGTATGTCTCTAACTTTAAATAAAACGCACGTTAGGACCAAGAGGTACAAGCAATCGATAGGATAAAATTCACATATATTGTAACATACAGGTACCAATAGTTCTGGAATAGGGTATCTAGCATTACAATAAGATACGGTAGCATTTTGCTATTTGTTCCTGTCTAGCTACAAGACATGAATTCATGGGTAACTGTGAGGAAAAAAAAAATTGGTGATGTATTACTTTTATTAGAGCAAGATCTATCTCTGCGACAGTGTTCTTAGTTTGAATTAATATCTGCTTGAGTTTTCTTGTGTTTCCAATAGCTTAATTTTACTACTCGTGTTCTCTCAAACCAGGAACCCTGCCACTACTATTTAATAACTGTGTAATGTGGCAAGTCATTTTTCAGAGAAGAGTGAGAATGGAAATGAAGTCAGTGGGGTTACATCAGCAGTGAATTTGTCTCAAGGCAGCAGTAGGGAAATATTCCTGGAAGTGGAAACTTATCTGTGATGATTTTATTCTTGTTAATCTACTGGAAGAATAGTTTGCTCTACTGTTTTGCTCTGAAGGCAAAATCTGTCTTAGAACAGCTGTCTATCAGTTTGACCCTATTAAGGAAAAATTTCCTGAATTAAGTAATACAGATGTGTACTAAGGTGTGTTAATGAAACTTTATCATGCAAAGAAAAAGATGTTAAACCTGTACTGCTCAAATGTTAAATAAGCAAACATTATCATCTTTGAGTCAAAGATTTATTGTATAGTGCTATCCTGACTGATCCTGCCCTCAGTATAAAACAATGATAGAAGTCTTATCTTAGAAAAATAACTTTAAAAATTATGGTGTCAGGAAAATCCTAATCCAAACACCTGTAAGACAACCCTTTTCCCATGACATTACCCCAAAATTATGTGTATTTAATGCCTCTCTTCCTTCCTTTATGAGTTAAAGTGAGCAGATAAAAATGATCTTTTTCCTTGTCAAGCTGATGGTTATATTCAATCATATTATGTAAATCCTCTTAAAAAGTATCAAGTCATTTTTGGGTCTTACAATGTGTAATGTTGCTCAAATAAAAATCAATTTATTTGTAGATCAAAGCAGTTCTGTATGAACCCTGTATGAATCCTGATGAAAATTAACAATGCCATTTATTTTTAGTATCATTCTCACACACATTATCCCCTCTTCCCAGGACCCTCATGAGTTCCCACTTCTTCAGCTCAGTGAGGCTTCTGCAGCATATGTGCTGCAAGCTCAATTCCCCAGCCTTCCTACTGGCAGTGCTAAAGAAAACTTTGCTGACACTGCAAGACTAGGTTTTTTTATACATTTCAGTGTGCTTTCAGAAGAGGTGCTTCATGCTGAAAGAAAGATTTCTAAACACAGATGCTGCACGGATGGTGACATGCAATAATGCACAAGCTGAGGAGCACGTTTGCTGTCAGCTGTGTTGGACTGACATAGCAGTAGCTTCGCTTTCAGTGGCATCACTTCACCTCTGCCCGACTTGAAACTAGAGTAGGATTTCGTATATCATTAATGCTAAAAACCTGACTCTTCTCTCCTTCATGCCTATTGCAAAACAGCAGGAATGTAATTGAAATAGCAGAGGTTCCACTGATAGCTGAAAAATTTTCCATCTGTAAATGTAATACAATAGTATATTAATTAAGTAGAACTTAGGGTTTATAAAACACCACATTTGCAATGCAGTCAAGTTACTGTGGAATGTTTTCAATAGGATATAGTAAAAGCCTTAACTTTAAACTTAGATTACTTAACTCTATATTAAAGCAAATTTACTGCTTTTTCAATATGAGGTCATATACTTAAAATTAAATTAAATTAATGTACACATTTTTATGGCTAAGATGTTTTTGTTCATCGCAAGCATATTTTAAAATGGCTAACAATGTATTCAAAATACTAAAATCACAGAAAATACGGTAACAGTTGCACTTGTGGATAGATTTTAGCCTTACGTACGCAGTGGCCTGCATGGGCACTGCAGCTGAGGCGTTCCCCAGCGTGCGGGGGCCGGGTTGCCGCCTTTTCCTGGGGACGGCAGGACTCATGCGCGCATGAGCAGTGACTGCCGTCTGGGCACTCGGTCGTTCTCTCCCGAACATGCGAGTGGCTCTGCTGGAGGTGGGAGCTCTGGCTTTGGCTGCCCCTGGCAGGGAGGAGGAGGCCTGTGTCCATCGTGCGCGGCACCTGCCGGGACTGGAGGCCTGTCGTTGCCATTAGGGGACTCTCCAAACCAGGAACGAGCTTGCGCAGCCACCACAATACCCCGGCTAGATTTTAATCTACAAAATGTGCCCTGTGAGTCTTTGGGCGCTTTCTACCCAAAGGCYAAGTTTGATGCAATATGTAGAAAGAAACCGTGAAAACTCCAAATGTTATTTAGTTTAAATATGTAGCTAATTAAGAATTGAATGGTATTACTGAGCTGGAATTACTGCAGCTACTCAAAATACAGGGAKGCTGGACTGTCCTAGGGTTATATCTTCTTTATAAAAAGCCTAGCTTACTGATTGAGTTGGAGTGTCTAATACTGATTTGATCTTCTCATGCTTCAGCTAAGCGTGTGCACAGCAGAAATATTAGAACCGCTGAGCATTAACATGTCCAGAATGCTTATACCACATTCGATTGCATTTATTTTAGTTTTCCTACTGAGCTTTTCATGACAGCCCCCAAACTTTTTCTTCTTATTAGAAGAAGCTGTTGCGTCTGGGCTTGCATGTCTATGGGCGTGAATATTTTTGCCTGGAAAACTATGGCGGTTCAAGGAAAGAAATCTGCTTGGGGCAGCCATCCAGACTTTTTTATGCTCACTGCAAAGGAACGTAGTCTTTGGCAGCTAAAGGAATGATCACATGGCTCCATCAGAAGACTGAAATTGTGAGCTGCTCTGTTGCAGTTTATATTAAGTGAGGTACTAGAGGAAAAAGGATCATTGGTCTCTTCTGGATATGCGTAAAGAGTAAAGCAGAAAGTCTTCCTGAGCTAACTTATTTATTTGCCTATACTCGTGTCAAGAGGTTGAAGCTGCCTTAGAAGAATAAAGGCTGCGACAAATCATGTTTTACAATTTTTTTTTGATAGACAAGCTTGATTTAGTATATGCTGCATACTGAAGTAATCATTGTAAGTGATAAACAACTATTAATGTGTTAGTGTTACATAGAAAAAACAGATGCAAATGTAATAGCATTTCAGGCTGTTCTTGAAAGATGTTTCGTATGTTTGTAGGGGAAAAAATTTCAGTTTGCTCAAACAAACAATTTCTGAAAAAGAGGTATAAATGTATTATGCTGTACTACATCTGATATTAACATAGTAGTGTTGAAAAAACTAATAATGCAAATAACTGATTGAATAAATATTAAGTGCAAAGAAATAAAAATGTTTGAACACAAAAATTGTATCTGAATTGCAGCACACCAGTAAGATTCAAATCCTACTGCTCACATTTTGTTGGTAATGTTTTGGTTTTTATAATCAGGAATGTTTTTGCATGATATAAAGTGAGTAATTCCTAAGATCTCACATTACCACAGAATGAATTTGATAATCTTTAGGTTTAATATCCCAGTACAGAGATTTTGGGTTGTCTCTGTACTATGAATATCCTATTCCAGATGACTGGCTATAGAAATATATCAAGCAACCACAGCAAGCAACATTCTGAGAAATAAAAATAATTTAACATTTGATAGTTAAAAGATGTGATTTTCCTCTTATCTCTCCTTTCAAAAATGGACACACAACTGAATATATGACTTCAGAAATAAAATTTTTAATAAGTACTCATATATACTAATTTATCTGAACTTTTAAATGCTATCAAAAAATTCTTTGATTATATTATCCTATTATATATAATAATCATGCCTGATTATATTTCATTCATGAAATAGGATGTAGATTAGATTACTAATTATATTTATTTTTCCCAACTTTCCTGTCTTTCTCTTCCTGAATGATACACTCTCATGATGATTGCTCTGTGCAAATCCCTAATACAGCTGCACTGAAGGTGAATCAGAGTTGTTTCACTGACCTCAGCAACCACTTCATTGGGCCCTTCCCCTCTCTGTTCTTGTCTTCAGTATGATGAAAGATGGAGCTGCCATTTTACAACAGTGGTGACCCTCTATAAGTGGTGTGAGGCTCCTCATATAGCAGAGTTGGAAGGTTCTGCTGCATGGACTAACCCTGCCCTACATTTATATATATGTGTGTGTGTATAGATATATAAATTCTCAAAACTGCTCATCTGTCACTTTCACAAGTATTACATTACTTTCAAATACAACTTTTCAAAAAATTCTTTGTTCATTTAAACATGAAAAAATTGTAATAATCACAATATTTCTTTTTCACATCTTCAGTTCAAGGTGACCATCTTAAAAATGCATTGCTCCTTTCGTTTTAGAAGATTATGAGTTCTGGCAGTTAGTGTTATATAAAGTAACTCCCACTAAATATCAGAAAGGCTCTCCTGGTCAGTACCATGCATACAACTAAGTCTGGGTGGAAAAGTGCAGTGGCATCTATGAGCACTGTATAAGCAATAAAGTCAGAGAAGCACTAAGAAACCCGTTGAAATTACTGCACATAATGTAGAATTAATCACTTACAGTGAAACTGGTCCTTCAGAGAAGACTTCCCCACCAAGAACAACAATTTTGTTGGCTTTACATTCACTGTAGTGTTTTTAACAACCAATGCGCATTTTATTTATAGTAACTTGAGCTATGAGTTCTGTGGTGGGAGATGAGGACATGCCAAACTCTGTAAGCTGTGATATCATTCAGGTTATCTTTATACATATACTTGGCCTTTACTATCATTGTTTCATTCTCATAAAGACATGATGTAGCCCATACCTGAATTCTCCAACTGATATAATATGGAAGTACTAACAGAGTCCCTAGTGTGTGAAATGCTCGAACATGTAATTGTATATGTGTGGCTTGCTACAAAATAATACCAGTAGCCAATTAGATTAAATGACATGAGGAAAATGGTGCTAGTAGGGTGTGCGTGTTTTCCCTGTACTTCTCCATCACCCTTTTTTTAGTGTATCTTCTGAACTGTCCCTTCATTTTCTTTCAACAAAGGCAAGTATGCCATGAGGGATCTGGTCCACCGACTGCCAGGCGCTAACAACAGCAACAGCTCAGCAAGCAAGGCCATGTCTGATGACACCGTTACTGCCATTTGCTGCACTCTGCATGAAGTCATCACTAAAAACATGGAGAATGCCAAGGCCTTACGAGACGCAGGCGGCATTGAGAAACTGGTTGGCATATCTAAGAGTAAAGGAGACAAGTATGTTTCACAAATCACCTTGCATCTTTTGTAACCTCTCCAGTAGTTATCATTAGTGCTGAATGTGTTTGCCTCTTCCGTGCAGTCATGAGTTGAATACTTTAGTTCCATCAGAAGCCCAGTGCCCAGTGTGAAAGGTGGCAAGAAATGGACAATGTCAATAGTAAAAGTCTATGCTGTGGCTTATTTCTGGCCTACTTGTAGCAGTTATGTGCAGTTTAAGGAAGAGTAATTATCTACAATAACTGCTACCTCTAAGCACTTCCGGAAGATCCTTATAAGCATTAGGTATGAAACATTAGGTATTAAAGCTGTCGGATCCACTCTGCAGAAAGAGCAGCATGCAGGTGGAGGGATCCCTTGAAAGGAAGGAATCTCACACAGGTTGTGTTACTGCTCCACTTGTTTGGAGTGTGAAGAATGTAAAGTCACTGTCCCTCTTTACAGCACCCTTTTCCCAGCCACTGGCTTGCTGGTAAGGTGCGGTATATTAGAAAAATGGATCCAGGGATTTTCCAAATGCCTTGCTTCTGAGAGAGCATTACAATATCTGCAGGCTACTTGATGAGGCTCCAAAACATGCAAAAATCTTACACACAACTAGGACATTTTCAGAGCAACTATGGTTTCATCTCATCTGTTTTCCTGTGTACGCACTCAGCACGAAGAGTTCACTCTTTATCCTTCTTTTGCCTAAAACAGATAGCCTGGTTCTCATATTTGTCAACCTGCAGAAGTGTAGTGCAATGTGACTATGCCAGTTTGAAAACAAAAAGCTTTCTTTCACGGTAGTGTACAAAAGTTCCCACCAGTCCAGCTCCTTGAAGCTGTCAGCACACAGCCTACCGCAGCATCAGAGCTCTAAAAGAGCCCCACAAAGCCAGGCCATAACCTGAAGGAAAGATTTATGCATCCTATGTTTGGTATGAGAACTTACGCTGGCCTGTGTGATCGGAGCATTGCCAATATAATTTAATCCCATTTCTTTTCCTCTGTTGTCACTCTTTCTTTTCATACCAAATTCATTACTGAAACATTCTCACTGTGAGGGGTAAGAAGTAACAGCGTAAGAAAGCATGTGATTCCAGTTGTGTGAGCTCCCATGCTCTGCTAATTTACTTAAATTTGCACTTTTTATTATAATTAAATCTAAATTTTGATTTTTTTTTGCTAGATCAAATATACTGGTACTGCAAGCAGCTTCATATCCATTTCTCTTACGTTGAATGTTTCTTTGATCAGAATAATGCATTTCTCTACCTGTACAGTATCTGGCAGAGATTACTAATACCTGTTGAATCTGGAATTTTAAAAGTATTGTGGGCAGTTTTAGGAGGATCAAAGTGTCTAATTCCCTGTCTAACTGTACCTGATAACTTTGAAAGAGATACCTATGTTGAATAACAGTATTTGGTCATCCAATTCCAGAATTCCCTCCAAAATCATGATACTTGTCTCTCCTCTAAAGTACTTTGTGTTATAGTCATGCATTATTGCTATTACAGGTTACAGAGTTCTAGAACAAGAAAATCTGTCAACTCACAGTAATACAGATGCTCATCTTAAAAGAGAATTTTGTTTTCACCTTTCAGAAATGTCAGTATTCAGCACCATTGTTTTGGTTTGGTTTTGTATAGGAAATCCATTATTTAAAAATCAAAATCACTAGGTGATGGTCTGACAGGAAATCCTGGCATACTCAGTGTGATTAAATAGAACCCTTAAGTATAAATCTAACTTGCCTGCAGTGATGCATCTGTTTCTGCAAGTCCAGGATAGGAGTGTGGCCATGCATCCTTGTAGGAGCCTAGGACACAAGCCGATCAAGGGCAGGCCTGTCAGAGTGGCCCACCTGGCCCTTTGGAGCATGCCCAGGACTTTAGCGCTTTCCCCATACGACAGCATGATAAAACTGATGTACCTAAGCTCATACTGGCCGAACCCCAGGCTTCTCCGGATTCCTGTTTCTCAGGACTCACAGCACGATTGGCACCGGTATCTTCCTGGTTGCTCCATGCTACCAGCACCCCACTAGCCAGTACAGCTGGGAGTGTAATGAAAACGATTATGCTTGAAAGTGTTCAGCAAATTCCTGTTTATTCACCAATTACCCACCCACTGCTGTACTCTGAGTGAGAAATGGGGGGAAAAAAAGCATACCAAATAAATTACTGGGGAATATTGTATAAGTTAATTGGATCAACTCTGTTATGAACATTATTTTAAAGCTTTGCTGTCAGTGTACCTGTGGCCCTTCGCAGAGGCCACAGAATATAACAGGGCCTGACTCATACAAGACTTGCTGCCCAAATCAGTAACATATGTGGCTGGTTTTCTGGTTTCTGTTTGGTTTTGTAATCCTTGCCTTTTTCTGAGGAAAATGTGAATCAACTCAATGACTGCCCCAAGCTTCATCAGTCCTCACTTCAGACTTTGGCCTTTGCAAGGTTTTCTAGGGCTCTGCTGCTTTATATGTATTACTGGAACAGCATGAGGGCTTAACTTCCCAGTGTATGCTCCCCGAAAAGCCTGGGCTCTCCTCCCTGTCCTTTCCTTTTTGACCCTTCTTCACTGAGCTGAATACTTCCTGCTTTTTTTTTTAAATATATATATTACCTATCCCAATAGGAATATATGGCTCTAGCTGTCTGAAATAATACTTCAGAGCTTCTTTGAAAAGCTTTCTGAAGAGAAAGTTCATGTGAAGTTACATATGTCTCTTAACATGAATGATTGCCATTGTTCATGTGCAATGGTGTGTGCAAGATACAAGTCCAAATTTGGATTCCAGATGAAATTCATGATGTCTGTGTGCAATCAGCTGTATTTCTGCATCTTGATTACTTGGCAGCTGCAAACACAGTGCTCATCACCCATATGGTGTGTTTCTTCTGGCCACTGATAAGARTCATGTAATGCTTTGAGCACTCTTTCATGACTTGAAGTTTGGCAGTTTATAGAGAAAGAAACTCTGGCTATAAATTCTTGTCCCTTATGCCATAAGTTGTAGCCAGGACATCTTCATAGATATACTTTATACCAGTTGGGTTCTCAACAATTTTCAGTTGCTGCCTCTTCTATTCCTCTTGTCATGTTCTCAGCGTGAATCCTTGTTCTCATTGTACTGATGAACATACATATTGCTCCTCACTAGACAATTAGTAATATAAAAATTATGTGTATTATCCTTCCTTAAAAACATGTTGGTCTCTAAGATGCCAGACAAAAGATCTTACAGTACTTTGATAGCACAACTTTAATTCTGGGTTTAAATCCATAGCAATGCATCTGAAAATTGAGATGAATGGAGTCTTGTGCTTAACAGTCTCTTTCTCACTCTTTCTCTCTCTCTCTCTTTTTAATATATGTATGTAACAGGCATTCGCCAAAAGTGGTGAAAGCAGCATCTCAGGTCCTCAATAGTATGTGGCAGTACAGAGACCTGAGAAGTCTCTACAAGAAGGTAAGGCTTGGGTTTTTTCTAGATTTGTCTTTTTTCATATAGTTACTCAAGTTTAGGGGCTGAGAGACTTCAGACCAAACATTTATATGAACTGGAAATTCACCTAGAGTTTAAAATTTTGAATACTTGGAGTGATAGGATTTTTCTCCCATTTCTACTTTTAACATAGAAATAGCTTGTAAAAATGTGCGGTGTTAAAAAAAAAAGAGTTGTGAATTTGATTTTCAAATGAATTCTTACAAAAAAGCACTGGATCTGACAGCCGTGGAGAGTGAGGTCCTCTGTTCGCAAAATGAACCTGTGCAAACTCTCCTACTGTACCTTTCCTACTTCTGCCTTCCCACCCTATCCTGAGGATATTACCATGTTTCCAGCCTTTCAGCTCCCAGATTTCCTCATGGGATTGCCAACAAGAGTACCTGAGGGAGCGGTGCTTTGGGACCAGTGTGCAAGTGGAGCTGGATTGAAACTTGTTAGCTTCACTTTTAATCAGCTGACAGATATACTTGGCTTTGAGACAGTCTATATAGAGCACCATACCAGTCCCACAAGCCTCCTGCCCTCTTACATATGAATTGCAATACTGGTAATATGATCCCATGAAACAACATCCTATAGCTGTTGAAAAATAAATGTCTACTTACTAAGTGACAATATATCAAAATACTTCTTACTGAATATTTACCAACAGAATCACACGGCAGTATAACCATCAGCCTGCAGACTTAGTTCTCAAAGGTCTTTTTACGACATGGAATTTCACAGCTATCTAACTGATATTTGTATTTGCAACCTCATACAGGTTAGACCTAAGACTTTATGGGGTTCATGTCCTGGCTAAAAGTAAGATGTAAGGATGGTGAATTGAGAAAAAGTTCACAAATGACAGTCTGTGCTATATGTATTTTGCACAAGAAGAGAACTTGGTTATGGAAAATTTATGCACCAAATAAATCTCAGGCTGGCTCAAGCTGATCTTTGGTTTGAAATGCTATTCTTTTGCATGCTTCCGCCCCTGCTTGTGTCAGCCTGACAAATAAGGAAGACTATCACTGAGCCTCTCCCACTGCTCACTTCCAGTAGCTTCGATCACCCCAACAGCCCTAGGGATACCTTACACACAGATGTTTCAAGTAAGGAGGTGGAGTGCCACTGTCCCATTAAGAGATGGGAGCACACATGAGCTGGAGTATGCTTTTTTTGAGGCAGTAATGTACTTGTGTGCATAGCCTGACTTCTGTGCATGTGCGTGGCTGCACTGTAGAAGCTGAACTTTATTGCACCTAAATCTCTTAGAGGTTCTTGCAATGTCTGACTCATTTCCAACCTTTTGGCTACCTATACATGCAACAGAAAAGCAGTTTCCAGGGTTGCTCCATGCATGATGTAATCTATATGCTGTATGGCTTTTGGGTATATTGCTGCGTAAAGAACATTCTGTTAGCTGCCAAAGTGTGCCTGGTAATGTTCTTACGTATTAGGCATGCTTGGGTACTCAGGACCTTGCATGCTTGAAGAATGTGTTCTGAGGCCACAAATGTTCAAATAGTTACCATAATTTAAGATGCTCATGTTTGTTGAAAGACATACAGTAATCTTTATGAATTCATAATATTTATTAAATTTGCAAATAGTAGGCTGATTGTTATGCTAGATGTCTGTTTTTCACTACTGTTGAGAAAAGGATGTTTTTATAATAGGAAAATTACAAAACTGTGCGTTTTACCAGTAATGCAGCTAGTCAGGTAAAATAAATATACTTGGTCAGTACAGTCTTTATTTTGTCCCATTAGAATACTTAGGTCAGTAAAAATGAGTGAACGTACTGCTACTGTAATATGATCAGCACTTTGCAGTATCCTGCACTTGCACAGCCTTTTTTTGAAGTGCAGATAAATCCCATTGCATAGCCATCAGCAATTTCTTCATATGCCCCGAAATATCTGTACAATTACTTTCAGAGAACTGGTGGCATTCAGAGAGACACAGTTTTGCATTGTAACACAGGTAAATGACAAGTGTCACAGAAGAAGCAGCAGCAGTTATCTTTTACCGTTTGGGGAACAGTGTAACCAAACAGTTTGAACTGTGGTATATTTTAGAGGTACATGTTTACAGTAGAGTAGATAAGGAAAGAGGACAAGACTAGAAGTATTATCCTTTCTATTAATGAAGAAAAAAAATGATATATTTACTGCTGGTGCAATAGTGGTCACCTGTCATCTCTGGCAGAATATAAACTGCACTGACAGGAATTTCATCCAGAGTTGGGGACCAGTGTGGTAAATCACCTTATGACTTGCCACTCCTGTGAGAGGACTAAAAGCCAAGAAGTGCCTAGGCACCAATTTCTTACCTGCAGCACTCTCAAGCAAACTCCTGGCTGTAAAGTGGAGATAATTGCAGGAGTCAGGAGCTAGTCCCTCACCTGCTGCTGGTAGCAGAGTTGCCCTAAGTAGGGTGTCAAATGCTTCCTGCAAGCTTTGTTCCTGTCATGACTGGGTAAGCTCTTCAGCTTTAACCAAGGCTATAACATTAATATGCCTAGGTTATGATACCTAAATTAAGCAACCTCTAAGAACACTGTCAAAATCAGCTGTTGCATAAAAAAGTGGTCAAAATAAAAATCTGCAGATTTCAGGGTGTCAGTTTCAGCTAAGACATTGCTTAAAAAGAATAATAGCATGCACRAATTTCATTGTGCCACTCAGTGTCTGACAGACATTGCCTGTTTTTCTGGGCCATTCAATGCCAAAAACTGCAGCAACTGCAGCAGCTCAGTTAACTTCATCAACCAAATCAAACAATATACCGTCTCAAGGTGCTAATGTATTTGGCTAAGAATACAAAGAATGTCTTTTGACAAGATAAAAATTTAAGATCTTATCCAGGTTTTCTACCATGAAAAAATGCAAAACTATTCCACAAAGAAGAGAGATAGAAGGAATAGAAAATTAAATCTGGTAAGCCAAGTTAAGCTAGAGATAAAAGTGTTTCTGGAGAGGGAGGTTCWGCCTAACCCATGGGCTGTATTCAGATAGAAAGGCAAAGAAGGTGTGCAGAGCTACCCCTGTAAGCAGTGGAGCTCCAACAGCCAAAGCTCAGAGTCCTGGTGCCCATGAACTTCTCTGCAGTGAGCTGACTGGGCACCCAGTGAAAACAATGAGAAGGCTCTATTGATTTCTTGGGGCCTTTCTGTAATGCCTCAGAAGCAAGATTTGGAACTTTTGCAGCCAGTTGAACTTTACTGACAAGATAGGCTGAGTAGTCTACAGCATCTGCTACATCCTGGAATTCCCAGCATCCTATAAAAAAGGAGGATTGAAGGTTTCCGTGTTACTTTTTTCAGTTGCTTGCTGGAGCAGGAACACTGTGTTGCACGTCTCTATGAGCTGTTGGTGTCTCTTTTCAAATAGCTTTTGGTTCTCTAAAAGGCATGTTCAGGCAGATACTGTAGCTGTTCTGGCTCAGAGAATGATGGGGGATATCTAACTTCCCACAAGTTGAGCTGCAGTTGTTAAGGAGGAGGTGTTGGCTTTGTTGTCTCAGTTTCTGCTCAGAAAGCTCTGTAAGCCCACAACACCTCATGCACTGTTTGCAGAGCTGTGTCATGCTTGGTGCACTCCACCGACAGGTTCTAGGATTTCCAGTTAACAGCCATGTAGTGGCTTTAATGGGACACACTGACTTGTTAGACTGAGCTGGAATGGAAGAGGCACAGAAGATAAATGTCAAGGCAGCGTTCAGATCTGTGAGTGAGGTGGCATTGCTTGCCATGCACTGTAGGCTTGTGTTTTGGAAAAATAGAGAATTTCACTCTCTGGTATGGTTAATTTGGCACAATCCCAACAAAGCCCAACAAGAAAACGTTATTAAAAACATAAACGTTTCACATTGCTAAAATAAAAGAAAAAAACTTGGCAGAACAAGGTAAAGCAATGAATTTAGTCTTGAGGTGAAGGAGTTGTCAGCCATCCATCACTTGGGGGAGTTCTGTTCCCTCAAATGTCAGTTTTCTTCTGGTCTACAGCAAAGTTACTACTCTGACGTTTCATCCTAGTTGGCTGATTCTCAACTTTATTTGCAACTAATACTATTTCAGTATCACCAGGGAGTGATAATAAGCCATGAATTATCAGTGCAGTAAGAGTGAGAGGGAGAAATTCAAAAAAGTGAACATTTCACTGTGCTTCTTAAAGCACTTGAACTGCAGTCTCTAAATGAAAGATTCATGGTCCTCTCCTCTAAATCTTGAAAAGTAAAGATCTTCCTTTTCCCATGTATTTTTTTGGGGTGGGAATTTTTTGTTTTTTGAGGAGACACTTGAGAAGTTTAACTTGTTAACTTCAACTTAACTTCATCAGGGAAGAGTTCACAGGAAATAGTGTTTAGTCAGCTAAGCAATGGCTGAAACAGAAATCTAATCTAAAAACTTCCCTCCAAGAGGAAAACATGATTCAGTCTCATATAAAGTGTTTAAATAGATTAGTGTGATTAATTTCTAAATACTGCTAAAGCTTTGCAAGTAAGAAAGAAATGGTCATCATAATTTTTCATTAGTAGATGAAATATTTTCTCCCCAAAACTGACTTAAATGTCATGTCATTTTCAAACTTCTTTCTACAAATAAGATTTAAATTTTCATAAATGATCGTTTGTTTTATCTGCCTCTGTTTTGGGGAAATCATTCTGAAATACTCGAAACACGGCTTTCAAAAGTGCTTAATGGTCACATCGTCCACTGTTTGGTCAGTGGTGCAGCACCTACAAAAAACAGGTAGGGGAGCTGTCTGACTTGCCCTGCAGACACCTGGTACGCCACTCCTCTTCAAGTAGCTTGGTCAACCTGTACAGTCAGTGAGAGAATTAAATGCTGCTTATAATGTCCCATTATTTTTAGCCACCTAGAGGATGTGAAAGGCGCTACTAGGGTGATTCTTTAAGGACATCTRTTTCCAAGTGAGGAACACCAGATGCCACTCCAATCTCCAGTGTGTTAGCTGACTGAAAATTTGGGGACACCTCAGAAGATGTGGCTGTGACCGTAAGAGAGCAGATTTCCATTAGCCACAGATGGCAGATGCCGTCTGTCTCAGTATTCATGAAAATAACCAAGTGCTCTTAAACACAAAGAGCTTGTTAAATTGCAGGAGGAAGTTTGCACATGCAAATGTTACCACGCCCCGGAGCAAAAGGGATGGACAAAAAGGGGGACTAAATAAGCTAACCTGAAGGAAAATTTATTAGCTAAAAACAAGCTTCAATTAGCGTTAAGTGCATGTACTAAAGAGCAGGAGAAACTGTCAGGAAGAATGTTTCCTATCAATTAGTTTGCCTTGCCTAACCACTTAGACTACAACAAAATATCTGTTTACATTCTRTCATTATGTTTGCCTTTATTCTGTTGCCCAGGATGTAAGTAGAAATCACAATGAATTTGTAGAAATCATTTTTTTTTTCTGTTTACTATCATAGGTTTGTGTTCTGCATAGAATAATAGAAATGTTTGTCCTATTCACCTACCATATGAATAAAAATACAGCCAATTATTTGAAACTAGGGAGGCTATTAAAGGCAGTTGTCCTTCACTGTGTGCTGTGCCATTTACAATAGGAAGAGTATTGTGACAAGCATTTAATGAAGTGGAAGTAGTGACTCTGAAGATGGCCTTGTCTGTCATTGGCTGGAAAAGATATTTAGAATTGCTTGAGGCCTTAAAAGCAGTTAAGCCAGGCAGGATCTAGAAGAGGACTCTCTTTTCATGTGACTTTCAGAATAATAAACTGATGACTCTGTGGGAAGGTCCCTTATTGCTAAATGTTCCGTGAAAATTGCCAGCAATAAACTTGAAAATTCCAGTTAAGTAGTTCTAAAATCTGAAGTCCTTTCTTAAGTAAAATATACCCAGGCACCCTTTTGAAATATTAATTATGTCATGCTATCCTGTAGACTTAGAACACAGAACTTGGATTTGCTTCTGGTAAGGCTATATATGTTCAGTCAGACATCCTTAAAAGAGGATTCTGTCTTTAGGTTAAATTTATCCAGTGCAAATGTCTATGCATAACTTAAGCCCTACATTAAGGATTTAAATTCCAAATCCAGAACATAATAGTTCCTCAAAAAAGTGATTTGACTTTGATGGAACTATTCATGTGCTCAAATTATTCATGAACATATGTATTTTACTGTACTTATCTTTCAGTGGGACTTAATTTGCTTCTGTAAGTTGGGGAGGCCTTTTTCAGATGAGAATGTCACCCTTTTAGAAAAAGGATGGATTAATTCAAGGTAGCGTCTCCACTGTAATTTAAAACTGGAATGGCTTTATAGAAAAAGCATTGTCTAGATCCAATTTCTATATAACTATGAAAGTACAAGTACCCGATTAATGATTGACTGATTGGTTGATTTATGGTAGTGGGAGGCCCCAAGCTTCAGTGTGGAGGACAGGATTTTCACCCACCCATCAGTCTGGGTCATGGCACGCTCAGCATACTCTCTCCCAGAGCAAAGAAACCAGAATCTTTTCCCAAACCCAGGTATTCTGGCTGTCAGCTGACCAGTTTTGAATTGTTATGTTTAATGCATACTTAGATTTGTACCCAGGAGACTTCTGCAGAAGATGTTTGAATCAAAAG
Source organism: Apteryx rowi (assembly GCF_003343035.1). Taxonomy (NCBI): domain Eukaryota; kingdom Metazoa; phylum Chordata; class Aves; order Apterygiformes; family Apterygidae; genus Apteryx; species Apteryx rowi. The sequence continues at coordinate 106,151 of NW_020451229.1, read as the reverse complement.
TAACAACACCTTACTAGAAAATAGATTTTAAAAGTGCACATTTTAATTTGCTGAACCTTGCAGTTTCTAGGCTGAAAGCTGCTGCCTGCACTTCCCAGAGCAATCCAGTTCATTTCAGCAGTGTGCGTATGGTATGCAGGATTTTGCGCTCTCTCAAGATAGTATATACCAGTGAGAGGAACAAGTGCAGTCCCTCCCATCTCCTCTCAAGCTTTCGATGATATGTGTAATCTGTTTGTTGATTGTCTGAACCTTTCCAACAGAAAGGCAATAATTGATAAGCACCATGTTGCAACATCATCTGGAATTTATTTTTATCAAGCACTTTGCTATATTTTCTAGGTCAGTGCCATCTTTAAGAGAAAAACAATAGCTGTGCATTTCATTAAGAGGATCCTGGTTGAACCAGGATGTCTACAGAGAAAATTAATGTGCCCAAGAATCAATGAAATTCTTAAAATACTAATTTCAAAGTCTATATTACTAAGAACAGAGGAGATTTCCTGCAGACGTAAATACAAGCAGTAAGAATTAGCACAACTGATTATACTTTACAGGAGGCCTTATTGAGTTTTAGATACCAAAATTCCATTTTGTTAACTGAGTATAGTCTTTTGTTTTTTCCACAAATACTTTCCCCAAACACTTTCCCCAAATACTCTACAATACTTTCCCCCATACTTTTTTCCCTGATAAAATGTGACTGTATGGCCTTATTGTAAGAACAAAACAGTATCTGCTTCATGCATTCAACATGCAAGTAAATCCATGTATAAACCTTTATACATGTGTATTTTATTTCTGATAAAATGCATAGAGAGAATAGGAATCTGTATGTTTCTGCTGATCACACATGACATAGAGTTATGCTTTTTCTTCCAGTTTAATTTTTTTTCTAGCAAATTTGCTTGGAAGAGGGAAGACATCAGAAGTGATCTCATTTAAATACCTCAGACGTAAATGTCACTCAAGGTTAGGGTAAATCCTTTTAAGCTTTAGCTAACAAGAATATGATTTTTTAAAACCCCAGCATTTCATTGTCTAATGTGTGACATTACTTTTTGTTAATGAGGAATTAAGAAAATTCCTAAATTGATTTTAAATAAAGGAAATGTGAAAATTATATGTGGTATTAACATATTCAAACTTTTGTAAAACATCATCTGAGTAATTCTGGAAGAGATGGATTCATAAACAATATAGCAGAAGAAATTATAGTCTTTAAATACATACTTTCACTCTCTTTTTTTCTTCTTATTTCAGCCTTTCTTGCCTAAAACCGTGTTACTGACTTTTAAATGAGAGTTTTAAATGTGACTATCACATGGCAATTCAGTTAAATGCCTACTCCTGAAATTGTCATTGTTTTCAGTACCAGAGAAAGGGATTGTATCACTAGGATGATTTTTTTGTGATTTATTATTATCAATTCTACATTTTATGCTGTAAATTAATTTCCAGTGTTCAGAATAAGATGGATTTTCCTTTCCCAATGCAGATGCAGGTATGATTTCTTCATTAAAGTAAAGGCATATTTTCTGTTTTTCAAGAAATAGTAACTGCAGACCAATGAATAATCTGTTTATACATTCTTTCTTAGAGACACAAAGCCTCTTAAGTTAGGAATGATATGTTAGTCTGGAATCTTCCTGTTCTTTTTCAACTTGATATGGCTTTTTTCAGCACTATTAGCAGCAGGCAGCATCACTGTGTAACATCAACTTATCATTTAACTTGCCTCCTCTTTTGATTGTATATGCCTTCCCAGGATGGGTTTTCTAAAGAATCGTTCAAAACCTTTTCAAGTACATTTTTAAATTTACCTTTTTTTCATTGCCAGTTTCCTGCTTAAATAATAACTGATCTGTCTATACAATAGTTATTTATACATTATGAGCAAAATCATGAAGCCTAAATAGGAAATTGTGCAGATAAAGTCCACTGACCTATCCAGGTAAAAATTTGGCATATGCAGAAGTATTCATATATGGAAAAGTGGTGTATAAACAGTGCTTGAATTAAAAAAAAAGAAAGGGAGAGAGAGAAAGACTCTAAGCAGCTGGCAGAAGAGAAATATAAGTCTCTTCACCTAGCTGTGTTATCATTGTAAATCATTTGGCTAGTTTTTAGGAAGAACAATTTAGAAAAAAAAGACTATTTATAACTAAAGTATTATAAAATGTCAAGTCAAACTGAATGTTTTTCAGGTTTCATTTTAATGCAATAATTGCCATTTCACTCATGTGGTCAGGCAGATAATGTTCTGCTTTTGCTAGTTTATCCAACATACCAAGCAATATTTTTCCTAGTTGCTAGATTTAATAATACTAACAGACAACACTAGAAAGAGGAGGGAGTATCATTATGTAGTTGCAAGCTTAGGGTATTCTGCATGGCCCAAAGTTACTGTTACCAACTTTCAACAATATATTAAATACCCTGCATTTCCTAATATGTAGATAAAGAGCTCTGCGGATAGGATAAAACTCAGCACTAGGTGAATAACAAAAGGGAAACAAACACTGACCCAGCTCTGTGCTGAATTCCTGCCCTTCATACCTGTACAAACAGGGCATAAAACCTTTCAGAAGCTGAAATATTCTTACTTGTATGACAATGACAACATGGAATGGAGTATTGAAATCTGTGTTTAGAGGGAGATATTTTCAAACGTTTTATGTTTCTGAATTCCATCATGTTTACCGTGTAACAGACTTCACTTATTTTTATCATTTTGCATTTAATATAGTTAAATTCTTTGTGACATTCTCCTCAAAGGTTTATTTAATGTGCAGCATCACCTAGCATTCTTTTAGTCATATTTCAGTTTTTATATGTTTCACTGTAAAACATTTTCCATGTTTACTGCTGTATTTTAAATAATTAGCAACAATCTTAAGATTTCGTCTACGCTGAATTAAAGATTCAGTACTGATGATGGTATTTCCAGGTATTTCAGTCCTGTGTAGCTGAAGCCAGACTTTGCCTGTCTTTCTACTATTTTGGTGGGGGCTTTTTTACTTAATGGCATCCAAAAAAATCAGTTGTGCTGACTAATCCCAATTAAAGCCAAACTAATCACACCACCCTTTGCAAATATCTATGTCTGTATGACTATATAATTTTTGCAGGTATATATATGTGTGTATATATATATACATGTATGTATCAGCATGTGTTATTTGTATGAAAAATGTATTCATGACACTACCTTTAAGCATGATGTCTGAACAAAGACAGACTGGGAATTCCTGTAGGAATAAACCTGAATGGTTTGAGGTATGATCTTAGAAAGTATCTGCAACTGTACTTATGAGTGTTGCTTTACCCATTAGTGTCTTAAAGGCATGCTAGTGCTTTTCTTTAACATGCAGTATCGTAACAAGCTCTATGGCTTAGCAGTGATTCTTCTAAATTATCAGTAAGAGGTGTGTGGAAGGTGACACCATTAGCATCCCAAACCTGCTAGTTTCAAGAAGTGCTAAAGGAATTTAAAAAAAACAAAGTTTGTCCAAACAGTTGTCTAGGATGAATCATACATATATGTGATGCTAAAGCATCCTCAGAATTGATAGTGATTCTCATAGTGAGCTCCAGTTGACTTTTGTGGGAACCACTGGGGTTTTTTCACTTGAAAACCCAAGTCCATTTTTAGGTGACTAAGTATGGATTTAGAAGACAGCAATTTAATCTTGCAGTTCTGTAAAATCTGTCTCTAAAGTATTCCACCTTTTGAACTTCTCTGAAGAATGGAAAATTTAAAATGCAGCCCAGGAGTCAGTATCTTTGACTTAGAGCCTTCTTTCTGAAGGGAACTGTATAACTGAAGTTTCTGAAATATCCTTAGGACTAGAGATACAAATAGGCATCCAGAATCTGAAGGGGTATGCATATGTGGAAGGTCACATCTACAGACTTTTTTTCTTCTCAAAAGTACAGTATCTCAGAATAAGATGAGGTTTTAATACTTGAGTAAAAAGTGGATACCTGAGAAAATTATCTACATGTTTTTTTGGACTGGGACATTTTTACTCCAGTTAAATAATATGTTAATATTTTGGAAACAAATATAAATAACATTAGCTAATGACAAACAAAGTTAAGCTGGATTCAGATGGTCAGTACAGAAAAGAATCCAAAAGTCTGTGTCATCGTGCATATGTAAAGATAAAAACATTGTCTTTTATTGATATATGCTGAGATAAACCATTTTTAATGTCAGTCTTTTTCCCCAGAAATCATTCAGGGAACATGATTTCTAGCATTCAGAACTAAATGTCATTCTTAATTAGCTTGTATTCTTGACATCTGCATATGTAGGTTTAGACATGATAAAAGCACATTTGCAGTAAAAAGAATGGTTAATCCAAATGAGAAACAGAAAAATTAGGGTGCATTTGGGAAACTCGCAGTTTTTCCCAGCAAACTTGAACTGACATGTTTGATGGTTACTTACAGTTTTGCAAATGAATCAGATCAGTCAAACTTTCACTAATCCTGGAACATGCAAACGGCACAGAAAAGGTAGAAGTGTCAGATGAAATTTAGTATTCTGGTATTCAAGGCAGGTTTCTTTTCAGAAGAAAATGGTCTAGCTGTGATGGTGTGATGCATAACATTGATCACCTTTTGCTGATGCTTCCTGTATGTTGCTGTGCTTAAGCTAGCATAATTCAAGTTCTACTGGGTCCTGCACGGAGATAAAAAGCGTTTGTTTCACTTGACCAATACATGTAAATTCAGCCATAGTTTCATTGATTGAATATTAAACCTGTATGTCGATACCCTACTTCCAGTTCTTTGATGTTCCATGTGAACTAATAACGGATGCTGAAGAAATTGCTGGGAAGTACTCCATACTTGCTTCTTCTTCTCTTCTCTTCTTAAGACTGTTAATGGAATACAGATATGGCCTAAATATGTCTGCCATTTCAGGCTCTGAGAAAGAAACCTGGTATTTTGAAAAGAATCTCTTAATAGTACTTGTGCTTTGTTCTGAGTTGGTTTACTTCCTTTGCTCGCTGAGACAGCTCATCCTGGTAAAAGAGCTGCAGCTTCTTCTTCCTGGAAAAAGTAGGAATGAAAAGTTTCATTGAAGGTTTCTAAATTATGTTTATTACTTTTAGTTCTGCAAAGTGCTTTTAGAGAAAGTTGTGGTTCCTCTGAAACTAGAGTTGTAAACTTTGGTGCAATAGTGTATTCTGGTTAGAGTTAACTATACTAAAGCTGTCATTTACTAAATAAAAAACTGCTAATGGTATTCTGATAAAAATGAATATGCATTTCTCTTCCTTACTGCCTGAGTTGCTAAACTGTCTGTGTTTAAAGATACAGAAATCATACAAAGGTTAGAAATCATACAGCTTAATAATCATTCAGGTCTCTAATTCTCTAATTTAAGTATATTTTTGCAAGAACTTTGGAACTGAACCCAGGGACGGCATAAGTATATCTACTGATTCTTCAAAAGCAGCACTGATTCCGTGGTTGTCAGACAGCCCCACATTTGAATAAAATGATCCCCAGTTTTTCAGATACAGCGTCACTCTTCAGGAAGCACAAAATCTGAATGAGTCTTGATCACAGTCAGTGTCATTAGTCCTACTATGTTCATGGCAAGTGACAATTATGCAAATTTTATTCTGATAATGATTTTATTGGGTTTTATGTTCACAGATAAAATAGAAGAGTTCAGATATAATAGAAGAGTTATGGGGGTTTGGGGTTGATTTTGTGATTTGATGCATAGAATGTCAGAGATGTTGATTTGTTTCTGACCTTTGTAAGGGCAGTAGTCTTAAGAAACTGATCCCGAGCATAAAATAGAGGAGTATTTGTCCTACCCATGAGATTTTGTAGCCAAGAGCTGGAGTTTGCATTTATAGGGCATAARTGTGTTAATACAGGTTAAGTTGCATACCTGGAATGAGAGTGAGCTGCAAGTCAGAAATTACTGTAAACACTTTCGTGGATGTAAATTTTCTTTGTGCATATAAGATACAAGCAAAAATATTTTTTTGTTAATCTTATGATGTAAATTCTAGTTTATACACCTTATGCAGTGGAAAAAAAGAGAAGGACAAAAGTCCTAACTTAAGAGCCAAATACTGTGATCATTTCTTGTAGAAGAGATTAAAACAATTTTATTTCTGTATGAGAGGAAAGTGATACTCGGAAAAATGAATTTATTCTATTTTATTGCAGTATTTGAAAGGTTTATTATTTAGCTGCATATAACATCAGCAAAATTAATAATGAACTCTGCTGTGTCTGAAGTCCTGTCCTTCATGCTTTGCCTCACATACAGTTCCCTTTTCTTGCAGCTGTTTTATTCATCAGATTAGGTCTTGTCATCTTCACACTCACACAACAGGAAATCAATAAATAATTATGGATAGATAAAGCAATGCTTGAGTGATTTCCTGAAACCTCCCTGAGTTGCACTATATAAAACAACAGGGGATAGTTATCTAGCCGTTTTTCACTTGGATAGATTTGGCAAGTAATTAATATATCTCTCCCTGATTGTGTATCTTTTCCTAGCTAAAATCAAGGGATGAGAGCTAAAATTATGGTAGAAGATAAATGACTAGAAGATGATAACCCTACCAAAAAAAAAAAAAGGTATTTGGAAGAGAAAGAGAAGAGAAAGAGAAAGAGAGAAAGAACTGGCCAAGGCCATCTGAGGTATTTTGAAGAAAAAAGCTGCATGATGCTCTCAGAAGAATATTGTACCTCAGGCTTTGCAATGACAACAGAAAACCAGGGAGAAAAAATATTTTAAATGAGTTTGGTGTGGAATGCTGACAGTGTGTGAATAATGGGCTTTGCTTTCTGAGATGGAGGCTGGGAGCTATAAGTCGTATGTATAAAAGAATGAGTTTAACTACTGATTCTGAAAATGTCACTTTATTAAAGAGCCTACAGAAAACTTAATAATCCTCATTCATTCCCAGACAGTTTTGCTGTGGTAAATGCCTGTCTGACTAGGAACTCTTTTTTTCCTCATGCTGCCCTAAATATAAATTCCTTGTACCAACTTCTTAAGAAATAGAATTTGTTGCTGTGGCTGGGGTCCTGAGGTCTAGCAAGAAAGGAGACTGAGCCAATGTGTATGTCTAGCATAGTCACACAGGCCTGGGATCAGCTAGGGAGCCAGCCAGCACGCAGAGCATGGAGCAAGAAAGCCAAGGGTCTCTGCGAGCCTCCGGCTGCCCCAGTGGCAGCTCTGCCACCCTTTGGGATCACTCCTTCCCAGCCAGCTTTGCTCCTTGGCACGCTGGCATTAGCTCAAATCACTGCACTGCTCTCGTGACGCCCTGGGGACAACCTGACAGCATTGGCTAGCAGCAGGGTCCGCGTCCTCTCCCTGAAATTACATCCATGCAAGGTAAGGAGTGATCTTCCTCCCAGCCCGGCACAGCTGCAGATGTCGTACTCCCAGCATAACCTGTAATTACTAAATAAATATCATCATCATCATAAGTCATGGCAAGTAAACAGTGGTTTTGCCTAACCACTAACCAGCTAAGCTCTCATAAAAACACTATGAATTATTCCTGCACTTTCATCCAAGGTATCAAAGTATTCCTAATATTTCTAAATGCCCCAAATTTGAGTAATTCTATGTTTTAAGTAATTTATGGCTTTTATAAGCTGTGAAAATACCGCTATAAACATAAATACCAAAATCCCAGAATTAAGATGAGCTTTGATGATTCATGTCTTTGTTTTATATCTGTTAATTTTAAGGGCCTGACTAGTAACAATTTGGGAGAGAAGGGGAAATAGGAGAATTAGAGTCAGCAGACCTTTGGCTCTTGAAGTCAGTGAAATTACTGCAGATTTGCACTTGCAGACTTAATGCAGAATCTGTCCAAAGGGCTGAACCCAAACAGCAAACTGCTAGTATCCAAGCTGTGAGAATACCAAATTCCTCCACTATACCCACTCCTCTTTTCAACAACATAGCTTGAGTTCCCATTACTGGCAGTAAAAGACAAAATCCTGGGAGTAAAAATGTCCATATACTGTTTATAAGTGTTTGCAACTCAGCTGATGGCATAAAAAAAAATAACTAAAGCAGATTTATTCAGAATAAGTCATAAAGCAGATTAATGTAAATAACTCAGGAATTCTCTGCTATTTTTGAGTTCTCCCTGGAACAACACAGCAAAATCTAGAAAGGACCATCCTTTTCAGTTGTCATTTACTGGTAATAGGACTTTATTTTTAATACAGATAGTTTATCTAAAACTAGTTGTTTGTTTGTTTTTCAAGAGTGTTTCTAGAGTTACTAACATGTTTTGAATTTAGTTTATATCTCTCTCTCAATGTACATAAAGAACCAGATTTCAAATGCAAAGGCAGGGACGTTTTTCAAGAACAACCATCCCTCCTTCTGTCCTTCAGCAGCTGCCATTCCCTTGCCAGCCATTTCCCTGGCACACATGGAAGCATCCTCCTAGGAAGCTGCATATTCATGTATATTCCTGGAGGGTTTTTTAACCTCCGTTGTAATGCAGTTGGCAGAGGGAAAGAAGCCAACCTCAGTGTCTTAGAAACAATAAGCTTGGTGGAACTCCACTACTGAGAATCACCAGGGAATATATTTATTCTTCTTTCTTTCCCCTGTGTTAAAACAAAATAATGTAATCCCAAGTTGTAAAGCCTCATCATATATGTGATGGTTGTTAAGCATTTAAACTACGTTATTTCAAAGATCCTATTCAAAAGGTTAGTTAAATACATATATGGATCACCTCAACCTTATCATTTTAGGTTGCTCACTGCAGTCAAGTCACACACGGAGCTTTAATATGTCAATGTATGGAGGTAATTTGATCTAGTTCTAATTTCTGTTATGTCTTATTAGTGTTGTGACAACAAATTCCCAGTGAAGAATTGCCCAGACCTGTGTAAATCTGATGAGCCTTGACTTAATTCACATCAGATTTGTCTTTTACTGTAGACAGTGTCACACTGGTGTGCAACAGTTAGAAATGTTTCATTTAATCTGACAGCAATGCTCAAACTTGTGAAAGATGCAACACCAACAACTCAAAGCAATTTCTGTCTGAGTTTCAAAGCAAGTAGATCGTATGTACTTCCAGGCACTTTCCTTTTTTGCTGTATCATCTACTTCTAATATCATGGAGGGTCTGATCACTGATTCCTGCAAGTGGTTGCCTATTAAAAGTTCAAATTTCTACAGCTTACTACCGTTACAGGAGCAGTTGTTATTACAACTAATAAACTGGAACCAGTAAAATGCTGGCTTACAGATAAGGAAGTAGGATGACAAAACAAATCTTGTCCTGTATGCTTTAAGTGAGTGACAAAATGTCTATTAATTCAAGTCACAAGCAGGATCAGATCTGAAGCAAGAAATAGCATGCTGGAGAGTTTGTAAACTTGGGGGGCGGGGGGAACATTCTCTATAGTTTCTCATTTTTTAGCTGTTTCCTTATCAGATTGTTTTTGTCATTTTTGCTCCTTTTCCTTGGTGAGATTTGTTTGCTTCTGATGAGTTGCTCTCTTTCTCCTTGATAAGAGTTTTGGAACCAGCAGCCAGGAGTCAGTTGGGGTGGAATACACTCTTCAGTGTTAAAAGAAATACATGTGCATGCTGACGCCACTCGGTTTTTCTAAACCACCCCAGTGATTTTTAAATCACTGACATCTTTACTGGCTAATCAGCATAAACAGTCAAAGAGTAGTCATTGCTTTTATTTTTGCTTCATGGCTATTAACACACAAGCTGATGGGGAGATCTTTCTGAGTAGTTGCAGATAGGGCCTGTAGGCTGGGCACTGCCCCAAGCATTGGGCTCCTGACGTTTTGTCACCAGCTAAGCCACATATTCTGTGGCCATATGATTTTTCCCTCTCTATCCTGTTTAATGTGTAAAAGTTCTTCAGGCGGGAGCTCCGCTTCCCTTTTGTGTCAGCATAGTGTCGGCTCCAGTCAGGGCTTAATTTCATTCAGTCCTTTTAGTGCCACTGTACTCCAAATGAGAAAAATTATGTATATGGTATCACTCAGCTCAACAAATCATCTCCTAAAGTCAAGGACTCTGATCCTGGAGAATTCTGACAATTCTGAAATTCTTTCAAACCTAATAGAAAACCACTCTCGCTTTTCCCCTAAGTTTTAATACAGAAAGGATAAGGTAGAAGTCACAAATTATATTTTCAGAAGATAAGTTGCAATAGTTATTTGGCACAGTAAGTTCAGTTACTGTGACAAAATAATTATTTCCCATGGGCCCAAAGAAAACTATTGATTTTCAAAATGCCGTACAGTTGAGCAGGGGCACAAAAGGACCACTTCACTCCTTGAGACCGGCAAAAGGTGATCAGTGAGGCTACATTCTTACTTCTGTTTTCTGCAGTGATTATCCAACCCTCCGCCCCAAATGTAATCCCTGCTGCTTTCCTAAGAATATGTTCAGAAACACGTCACTGCTGATCAAGTTTTAATACATGCCCTTTCATTTCTGACTTTATGTAGTATAACTGAGGAAAACCACAGATATTCATTCTAGTCAGAATGTAGAGAAATGCCCAGGAGAAGGATACGCTGGAGGAGATGATGAGGACATATAATGATATTTCTGTACTCTGGTTGCTTTGTGCCTTGCTGAAGTGTGCAGTTGCTACCTATTAATTAACTGCTACCAGTTAACAAATGCATCCATTTCCTAACAGAATTGCATTGAATTTCTTTCCCATATGTCAGATCTTTTTGTCTTACTCTTCCTCTCCTAGATCACATTTGTGTCTGGTAAATTGGTTTCTGGAATGCAGTATCACACACTTGGCTTTTGAGATAGCTTTCTTCTCTACAGGACACATATACTGTACCTTTAAGTACCCAAATCAATTTAATTAAATTTCATTACAGGCACTAGAGCTGAAACAAACTAATGAAAGCAGCCATCACATCAGGTGGTATTTATCTCAGCATTAAATTGAAAATACTCCCTTTAGGCTCTTAAAAATTAGTTTAAATATTTAACACTAATAGCTTTTGGAATTGTTGATGGGGATAGTTTTAATGAATTTGTTACAAACGGTTTACCTTTGCAAGGAAAGAGGCTTGTTTCTGGCAGCAGAGGAGAGCTAAAGATAGTTGACTTAAAAATATTGGTTTTGGAGTACTGTCAAGTCTGTGAGCTGCCCACAGTGCTGTTGAAAAACATTCTGAATTTTTCATGCAGTGGCAGCAATATGCCTTGACTAGCCAAAAGCAATGCCAAATCACAACAGCATTCGTGTTGGAGTTTACTGTTTGCCCAGCTTGTTTTACCGAGCTGATCAGGCTAGCAAGCTTGCAAGTTTGTAGCAGGTCTTTATCTGAAGACCTCGCAGCAAGAGCTCTTCTCAGTGGAGCGAAAAACTATCATTTGCAGGCAGGAGGAGGAAGAAGAACGCCTGCCACCCAGAGGAATGCTACTGCCAGCAGCCCAGCTACAGTGAGATTGAGTTCCCTCTCTACTGAGGCACCTTGTAATGCCATTGCAGAGGAAGCAACATCGGCAAAGTATCTGCTGATACTCCGCAGAACCAAACTGGTGCCATGTGCGATTCCTGCAGCACCTGTGGGACTACGCATATAGCAGGGCTCTCATCCCCTCCCCATCTGAACAAGGGTCTAGGTATCAATGTTAACAATACAGAAAGACAGGATGGAGGGGAGAACAGGAAGAAAGGTTAATGGGAAGGTTTTTCTGATGCAAACAACCAAAAAAAAAAACCCCAGTAATTAAGCTGAATAGCTTAATAATAACATATTAATAACATATTAAGTTCACACTGAGGTTTATGTCCACTCAGGGAGCAGGACCTTACTACCTGCATTCATCTTCTAACAGATTTGTAGCCATTACAACTAGTACAGTTACAGCTTCTGACATGGACAGCATCTAAAAAAATGAAATGGCACTCATAATAATTTGTGTTACGTAGCATCCATCTTCCAGTGTTCTGGTTAATTTGAAAAAGAATTATTTTAAAAAGGTACCGAATGTTAGAACAAGGGCTTTGTGCACTTCCTTTCCACAGCAAAGGTTAAATTACAGTCTTCTCCAGCCTTTTTCCTGAGCCTTTTCATGATTCCCTTTGCAAAGAGGCCCAGAGAGACCAGGTGGAGCACCTAAGGCTTCACTGAGGTGCTGAGATAGGTACAAAGTCTCTGGCACGCTGTACCACCTTCATCCCCTGATCGTCCAGGTCAGAGGAGGTGTTGGGGAGTTTGGGAACTGCTATGCCTCCCTTATGACCCACATGCCAGAGATTTATTTGAGGGCAACAAGAGAGCAAAAGAAGGGCAGCRTAGATGGAGTCTGGGGTGCATCCTTGCATGCATCCAGATGCAGAAAAATGGAAGCATTTCCGAGTTGCGTTGTGTAAACATGGATGAAGTCTTCTCTTGCGGGTAGAAGGTGATGAATAGTCTTTTTCGTCTTCTTTTATCAGATCTAGAGTTTTCTGTCCTCATGGTATGTTTCTATTTAGCAGAACAGTCTGTTTAAAAGAAAATAAATTATCAGAAATCTGTAACACAGAGTTATATAATCACCTTTCTTGTAAAAGTTGACCTCAGAGACGGAGAAAGAAGGGAACTATGTTTGTGAAACAGGATAAAGGCATAGTCTTCTCACATGTTTGCTGTTTCATTTTTATAGTAGAGAAATTACTATGCCAGTTGGTGTTAATGGAAAATATAAAAATAAAACTTTCTGTGTTACTTACAGTCTTGAGCCATGGATAAGATTATTGGACTCAAGCTGTTCATGATAATAGTTTAAAGAATTTGAACTATTAATTTTTTTAAAAATATATGCTTATTTAGATATTTCTAAAAATTTCCAATTTGATACAACATTAAGGAATTAAGGCTTCACATACTTTTCTTTTGTTAACATCCTCATTGATTCTCCAGGTTGGAAGACTCAGATTGTGTAGAAGTTGCTTGTTGGAAATGAAAGATTAGATTTAGCAAATTTTGTTTTTGATAAGTGATATTAAAGCTTAGCTATTTCTTTCTCAAGTTATTCTTACTATTTTTTATTAATTAACTATTTTTCTTCCTTATACTTTCCTATGTGACCACCATGGGACACACAGATGCAGTTCAGTGAAGTGTCAGAAACATAAGTGACCTCTGTGGACAAACACTGACTATCCACACTGAAGAAAATAATGACTCTAGTACAAAAGCCATGGCCCAAATTTCATTCTTAATTTTTTCTTTTAAACTTGTGGCTGAGACACAAGCACATTTATACAAATGCAGTATGTAAGGAGTACAGACATTCAGACTTTGTAGTTATGTGGCAAGTTTGTCTATCCTAATTTACTTCCAACATTTTTCTCTGCCTTAAATACAAGTACCTACTTTCCTCCTGCTATTTTGAAAACAGAAAGGTGTCACACTCTTGCTGAGTTCTATTGCTTAAAAGCTTAGCAGAAGGGGGGGTTTCTGTTGCAATTCAGGAAGCCAGGTGCCTGTGGTTTTTATGGAGGCTGCAAAGACAGGCAGATGTCCTGGGCAAAGGCAGCAGGTGGGAGGGGGATTGAATTAGGTCAGATGGGTGAAGTAGCCTGGAGTGGGGGTAGGAATAGCCTTTCCTATGCCAAAGGAAAACTATTTTTCCGTAAGGAAGAGGAAAATTCCAGCTGTTTTTTGACAGTATTTTATAGTGTTTGTTTTTACTTAAGATTTCATTGCAAAATTTTGTTTAGCACCACACCAGGTGCTGGACTCCATTTCCACTGTGGTCAACATGACATAGGCATTTTTAAAGGCTTTTATCATGAATGCAAGACTGGGAAAACTCAATTTATGCTACAGATTTGGATTTAACATTAGGCAGATAAAATCTGTAAATACTTTAAGACATCTGAAATACTGTAGTCCAGTAACAGAGCTAGCAAAAGCCAGTTTATTCTTTCATCACACTTTCAAACTATTTTTAATTCCTGTTTAAAAACGTACAGTTCTTTTAACCAGTAAGTTTCACTGTTTTGGATTATTACATTGCATTGTAGTACAGGAACAAAACATGAATGATTTAAAGTCGTCTTTGTTTGTTTCTGAACTAGCTGGTTCTAGAGTTTGTATAACTTTGTGTCTGTTTAAAAACCACATCACCAATATCACAGTTTCAAAAGCAAGGAATGGGGTTTCTTTCTGCACATCTTGGAGAAAAATGAAATGGGGAAAATGCATTGATTTTTCTTCTCTCACACATGAACAAATGGGCAGTTAGTGTATTAACCAGACTGTAGATACTGAAATATTTATGACAATTTTGARAATTCTGGAGTTTCACCACCTACATACTCCAAAATTTCCTACTAAGGTAGAAATGATTTAAAGCAAAACCTTATTTTCACTGTGAAAAGAAGCTCAGTCCCATGATTTGGAATACCTTCATCACCAGAATACCATTTAAAATGTGAAATTAGAGGCAAGGAAAAAGACAGAACTATTAAACAAAAAGCCTGAAATATTGCTCTGTGTTTTCACAATTTGAATCATTCTGAAAGGTGGTATCCATCGTCACTGTTTTATAGAGCTTTCTGCATTTTAACTATTCTCCTGGTTTGTCACAGTCAGCATGTCATACCCTGTGCTGCTAAGAGTATTTACCCAGTGGCAGGAAAAAGACAGTAGGCTTCTGCTGAGAAATGCAGAAGCAAACTCATGGGATATCATAATTGCCTGCTTTCGTGTATAAGTGAAAACACTAGAGAAAAATATTCTCTGCTTAAAATCAGGAGGTGTATGGCATTTTCACTGACCACTGTCACAATGTTTGGTGTTGCCCTCCCGCAGGATGGATGGTCACAGTATCACTTCGTAGCCTCATCTTCAACGATAGAAAGGGATCGGCAAAGACCGTATTCTTCATCTCGCACACCCTCCATCTCTCCTGTGCGCATGTCTCCTAACAATCGCTCAGGTAAGACCAGGCTTCAGCACCGCAGTAACGACAGAAGTAATCCATCACTGTCATTCTCCATCATTAAGCAATGTCAATAGTATGCAGATCCATTATTAACAATGATGGAAGACCACAAAAACTGTTGTTTACTCTTATCTGAGTTATCTGTTTAAAACAGGAATGATTTTTTCTATAAAGTTAAAAGATCTACATTATTTTTTGTCAGCTTTTCTTCTTGTTATATGTGAATATGTGTATGTGTAAATGTATATATAAGTGTCCATACACACACATATATAAATTTAAAGAAAGACTGAGTACAGGTCTTCGTCTAATATTGATTCTATAGTTACACCAACTATCATTAACTGTGTATGATCCATGCAATGACTTTTTGTGCAATTATCTTGATTTACGCTGTGGTGTTAATTACATTTTTCTATTCAAAAATCTGGGCTTTTTGCCTTCTGTTTATTCCGAGGTAAAATATACCTCAGTTAGACACAGCCATTCTCAGTGAAGGTCAAGTCTTTTACAGTAAACACAGTAAAACAGTCAGCCTTTGAATGTGCTTTTTCCTACTTGCTCAATCAAATGCTGTCATTCCATAGATGTATCAGGAGTTTAGGATTAAAATAGGCCAAACTGATGATTGCCATCAGCATCATGCAATAGTAGTATTTGTAAGGAAATACTTTTGTTTGAAGCTGCGTCTTACTCCTGCGGAGCAACTGCATCTTACTCCTGCAGAGCAACTGCTGAGGAATTTTGAAAACGTGGCCATAAGCATAGCCCAGTGASAGCTGCTGCACGCTGTTTACTTTTCAAAATCTGTTAGTTATACAAGTCCTTGGGTTTTTTTAATCTCAACTTGACTGTAAGTGCAAGGCACTTGAAATGTCTGGATGTGAGATCTTTGTTCTGTGCCTGGCCAGAACTATCTCTTCACTTCTGTTGCTCTGTTGCTTAAAGAACCTACTTAAAGACATGGCTGATGAAATCTTACTGCCATTATCAGTTATCAGAAGATCGGAAAAGGACATACACAGGGACTGTTTCTGAAGGTGGAAGAGCCCGTGTAATCACAGACTAATCAACTTAACTTTAGTTTCTAGAAAACTASTGGAACAAATAATCACGGTCTAAGCACCTCGAAGATAATAGGGACATAAGATACCACTTGCCTTGCAGGAATATCTACTTCTGCATAGTAATGTAAGTTACTGTCTGTCTGGTAGTAAGCATATCCATCTGAATTCATGCTACAACATAGATATAGGGCTTTGTGGACATGAATAGTCAGTGAATTAAATCTACTGTAATCAGTAAGACTTGACACTATTCCACACAACATTTTTATAGACAAGCTGGAGAAACGCAATCCAGAAAAAGATATGTAAGGTGAATGCAAAACAGACTGGAAAACCATTCTCAAAGAAGAGGTATTGTTCATTGCCAAAATGAAAGGATGTTTTGCTTGGGAGTTTGCAATGGGTCCAGTACTCTTCAGTGTTTTCATTAATGACCCAGATAATGAACAAAGAATGCCTCTTACCTTTGCCAAAAACACAAAACTGGGAGAGACTCATGTACCTTGAAGGGCATTATCAGAATTCAGAATGATCCTGAGAAATTGGAGATATTGTCCGAATGGGGGAAAAAAGATCCTATTCTTTACCAGTAAAGTATATGGGGAACAACTGGCTAGATAAAAGTTGTGCAGAAATGATCTAGGGATTTTTGTTAATTGCAAACATGAATCAAGAGATGGAGAAATCAGGATATGAGGATAAGTGAATGGACTGTGATTGTTTAGCTTGGAGAGAACCAAGATGAGGGCTGTGAGAAAAGGTACACATTAAGTATTCAAGCATGTAACTGCCAACTGCAAAGAGGAATAGTATAATCTTTCTCTATTTTCATAGCAGACAAATGGAAATAATGAGCAGCAAGGAGTCAGGTGAAACACTGGGAACATTTCCTAACAGTAGGGATGCGAAGCATGGGAGTAGGGTGCTTGGAGCAGTTATGTGATCTCTTTCATTAGAAATCTTTAGGTTTAGATGAAAATCTGTCAAGAATTATCTTGGTATACTGGATCCTACCTTGGGGTAAAGAGTTGAAGTAGGTGAACACATGATGTCCCATCCATCCCTATGATTTGGTGATATGATGCTTTAACTAGCATAGAGGGATCTGTCTTCTTTTTTGTGTCCTTTAAGGCTAAGGAGCAGAAAGCCTTAGAAGCCTTTCAGTCTAATGTCAACTAATGATTTTATGTCTGCTTCCAATAAAAACCCTGCAAGAGGCCACACCTGAATTTTAACACTTGCCAGAAAGCAATTTTTCTGTGGGACAAGAGATATAATTCCCACAGGGAAGAGAGTGAGATGGTTTTGTCTTTATCAGTCAGTGTATACAAAACACCAGAGTATTTGGCATCACTAGAGTACATGAAACAAAGTGCATCCGTGTGTTAGCAGTCTTTTCGAGGTTTGCATTCTGTTTTGTCTCCTCTTGGAGTCATGTTTCCATTAGCTGATTTGGTAACGTCATGTTTCTTTACATCTACTGAATTATCAGCTTCAGAATTACATCATTATTGACAAGCAATTTCAAAGCAATCCCCAATTTTAATGGCTTCATAAGAAAAGCCATCTGTCACACATTTGCTTTGTAAATTCAGAGGCCAGGGCCAGCAGAACCTATCTGAGCAGAATGCATAATTACTGCACAAGTGCTTCCCTACTCCTTAAATAAAAATTGTACCATGGTTTAGAGATGCTGAGAGACATAGCTGCTGATTAAGCTTAACGAATGAGCTTTTCTTAAATTTTTTTTCCTTTTTTAGAGCAAGGGCACATAATGGATCTTTTACCAAATGTTAGTGTTCTTATTTGAAATCATATAAGTATAATTTTGTTGGTTAGAAATGAGTAAAAACAATACCACTGTCTTTGGGAATGCTTGGAAATGATAGTGGGGAGCAAAGTCCTGTTCTTAAAACTTAGGTTTCAGGTAAGCAATATAAAAATGGAAAGGCAACTTGTGCAAGGAGGGATGTGAAAGTGCTGTTGTTCATAGCTAGGATAGTACTATAATGACAGCACATCAGCTAACCTTGGGGAAGGGAAATGTTGATGCACTGAGCAATTACCAAACCCTATGATGGAAGGAGAGTTCAGCAACACAGTGTTACAAATGCAAAGGTGGATAATTAGATATTTTCCAAAATCTTCACTGAAACTCATTTTCAGCATTAATTCTTGCTTTAGAGAGTCCTCTTAACATATCAAATACCTGAGTGGAGGCATGGGAGAGTATGGAAGTAAGCACCAGTGCTTTAGTTTGTTATTTTTGTACCTCTCTACATTCACTAGGAACTGGGATGCTCTGCCACTCAGCTTGTACTCTGTCCTCTGGCCCAGCTTTTGTTCATATTCACCAGTCTAGAATAGCTAGATTACTAAAACTATTATGTCATCTGTGAAAAAAGAGTTAAATGTGTATATACTTATTTCAGAGGTAGCTGTATGTCTGTATATTGGGGAAATATTTACATCTGGGGCCAAAATTGCTCAGATATTCAGATATACTGTCAGGGCCATGTTATCAGGTAATCAGCCCATAATTCTCTGAATCTTCCTTTTTGAAAATGCTTAAAATATTTGCCTTTTGCCAGTTTTCTGGAATTTCACCTGTCTTCTGTGAATTCTCAAAGCAAACGCTAATGGGTCTGAGATTGCTCAGCAAGATCCTTAAGTAGTAGAATGGATTTCACCATGCTTGGCAAAGTTAACTTGCCCACAGATACTCTCTTCTTGCCTGAGGGAATTATCATTGCTGCTAATTGTTTTATCCATCTGATCACTTTTGTATTTTTAATGAAGAATGAAACAAAACAGGTAATAAACATTTAGAGCCATTTTATTATTAATTTTTCATCCTCCTGAAGTAGTGGGCCAGCTGTATCTTTATTACTTCTTACTATTGTTATTGTGTTTATAGAGTTTTTAACACTTTGGATTAAATTTATCTCATCTAACTTTAACCATCCAAGTCTGAGTTGGTAACTCTACACTCCCTCTGTAGGCAATGGAGGAAGAAAAGTCTAGAGGGCAGTTAAGGTTATTTAATGTAGACACTTAACTTGTGAGGCAAATCATCCTCTGAAAGTACCTCTTTCTTTCCATTGTATATAAAGGGTGCCTCAGGTGAGTAGCCCCAATTAACACATTTAATTTAGATGCTGAACTTAGGGCAGATGAACCTATATGTCTCTTCCTAGTTGTGTTTTATTTTGTAGATTGGCTTCCTTGATTTTGTCTCTAAGTGCACATGGTATTCTTGTATATACATTCTAGGTATTTCCTGACCTATTTTTTCACATTTTGGTATGACTCCTTGAGTTTGGAGTTATGCAGTGGCCATGATTGATCCAAGTTGGTCTCTACTCTTCCTGTCTGCTGCCCCTATGCCCTATGCTTGTGTCCTTAATAACAGTTCTTTAAAAATAATTGAAAAATCTCTGATGAACTCTGTTTTTAATTAAATTTGTTACCCCAACAGGGAAAGTGTATTGTATCTACCAACACCTAAGTCTTTTGAAGTCAGGTTACCTGAAATCCATTTTTCCTCTGCTTTTTTTCCCACTTCCTGTCTAAGAATCATGACTGCTAAGTCTTCATGATCAATGCCAGTGGTCACTCACCTTTTCCAGTGCATGGCAATGAAATACAAAASCAATTCTCCTCCTAGTCATCTTGAACTTTCCCCCTTTTACCCATACAACCAGTTTCACTGAGTCTTTTTCTTACTGACTGCCAGATCTCAGAGTCGGTTATGGAACCGTACTGCAAGCCAGCTCTTCCTCCTGTTCCATCACCCCTCTTCCTTCTTCTTTCAGCGCCCTCCACTTTTAAACAGTCGCAGGGCAACACATGATGAAGGAGTTTTAAWTTTTTTTTTTGTTTTAATGATAACTTAAATTTTAGTGATACCTTAGTTGTTGTTCTAATTGCAGCTGTTCATCTATAGATAGTTAAAGGCAGAAGAGAAATTATTTGAGTTACGTTTAAGTATTAGGTATTCTTTCTTATATGTTTTCTATGAAAAACACTTTTCTTCCCTTCCCCCTTATGGGAACCTGTTTCATGGTTTTGTTTATTTCAACAGAGAAGGAAGGAAACTATTTATAAACGTTTTTCTACTCAGTTGACATTTAAGGGTCTTTTCCACTGAAATAAATTGACCATTTTGAGAAAAATATGGAAGTGCCTATAACTGAAAGTACTGACAAGTTAAAGAAACTGAAAAGCTAAGGGGAAAAAAACATTTGGTTATTATTCTACTGTTTCATAATGATCATCTTAGATGTTGCGTATAAATGAAAAAATATAAATTCAGAGAGAAAATGATGTTTGGAGTTTGTTGTCCCATGAATACATTTGTTCTGTATTTGAAATAACAGCACCTTCTCTTCTTGTCCATCTTGTCGTAGTGTTTCTTCAAACAGCTTAACATTAGTGTGCTAACATTATTATGCTAACAAATACAAACTTTATTAAAATGTTTACTCTAGAGTTAAACACTACATTCAGTGATATGTGGGGAGAAAAATAAATCTGTTTTTATGATCTAGCAAGTGCCCCAGCCTCACCTCGGGAAATGATCAGCCTAAAAGAAAGAAAAACAGACTATGAATCAACTGGAACAAACGCGACTTACCATGGAAATAAGGGAGAACACACTTCTAGGAAAGACACCATGACAGGTAAGATTATGCTTATGTAGCATATGTAAAAATCAGCTGTCATAGACATATTTTGTAGGCTTGGCAGAGTGTACAGTAACAGAGAAAAGAGTCAACCTGCTTTGGTTGATTGCAAAGTTTTAGTATCCTTGAGAAACACAAGTACTGACCATAGTAAATACAATGCTGTATGAAATCATTTGTGAAGACCATGTCTCTTCACAGAGAAAAAGTTCTAAAAGCAGTTTTACAGTTTTTTTAATTAGAAGTTGGTTTCCTTTTTAACAGAGGTGGGTAAATCCACCTTGTGTTAACTAGCTTTGTTTCTGTAAGCATAACAATGGTTGAGCATGTGCAGCGATCCCTAACATCTGTCTTTTGCAGGGAACAGCTTTCTAGGACCAGTTAGTTTATTTTGCATGTGTCAGTAATTCCTAGGAAATTCAGTAGTAGTTTGTACAGTCTTACCTTGATAGTTTTTTCTCAAGGTTGATTGAAATGCAGTGATTTTCTCTGGGTCTATTATGGCATCTGTTGCAGGTTTCATGAAGGCTTCTCTGTCCTAGTGAGCTCATTAACCCATTAGAATGTCAGTAATTATGAATTCTTGAGTGCTTTGCCTAATAATGATCCTCTTACAAAATATGTGTTGGTCTCCATCACCGTTGCACAGACTTGTGTATCCTGTGGTGGGCATTTTGTTGTGTTTATACAGTGCTGAGCGCCATGGTGTCTTCTTCTCCAAGTGCTACCTCAGTGCAAGTAATAAATCACAGTGAGGAGCCATCCTGCCTGCTGGGTTTGCCAGTGTGTTGTCTTTTTGTTCCTCATCTCATTGGGGATGCCACTAACATGCCAATTCAGTGTCAAGCCATCCATGCCATAGTGTCTGCTTTCAAGACTCTATTCAGGATATAACAGGACTCATACAGCTTTTATTGTGCTATACACTATTTTGCAATCAAAATCTAAAGGCCAGCATTTGAACATACGTGAAAATGCAATACAGGACGTTAATTAGCATGAAAGTGGAAATCTGAAGAAGAGGAATGACAGTCAAGAGCATTTGGAAACCACCAAATTGATGAGTGTCCTGAATGGCATCTGCAGGATACTGTGTGTGATTACAGGAAACAGGAAGCCATTTATTCAGTCAAGGTACCGTACTTAATGTATCTGTAATATTTGCAATGTTTGATATTCACCACACAGAATGGTTCTCTAAAACACTTCCAAGGTCATGACGTACATGACTGTGAAGTACAGGATTGTATTTTTTTCACAACTTTGTCGAGTATCTGTGAAGAGGGCCTCTCAGGAGTAAGAGCAGCAGGCTGAAAAGACAGAAAGCATAGAGTGTTTCCTTCTAGCTATATCTGCAAATTTAAACAACCAGATTACATTGGAAGGATCACCAAAAAAATGATATTTCTGTGGTTTCCTTACAGATAGTGACATCTTCCTTCTTGTCTCTCTCCACACAAAGAAAAATCATGTTGTTTTTTCCCCATCCCTTTTCATTTTGCCTTTTACTGTAGTATTTTTGTTCTCCCATTCCTGTCAGTTATATCCTTTCTCTTTCTAGCTAATTTTAGGAGCATGAGGCTTGTACTTCACCAGCAGCCATTGCTCTGCTGTGATTTTTGCATCCTGTTTTCCTTGAATATATGCTTCCATTTTGTCTTTTGTATTACTGATCTTTTGGGTGGGCTCTTAATAAGGAAGTTCTCAGCGTCATGCTCAGCTATTGACTACTTTTCCAGCTACAGTGAAAGAAATCAAAAAGTCAATTTGAAAAATTTGATCAATTTTATGATATTTCACAATCTTACATAGCCATTGTACAAATGAATATGGAATTAACGCATCACATTCTCTCTCTTTCAGATCACCAAGCCTCTGCTCTGGTCTGAGCTCAAACTAAGCACCATTTTAAGAAAAAAAGAAAATTACAGTTAGAAGGAGTGAAAAAGTCTTGCTAATCAACATTCAACATGTAATTAGTATAACATATCTGCAGATTGTTAAATAGCAAATATTTCATTAAAGAACAATGTAAAATTCAGTATTTGTGATTTTAATTGCAAAACATTTTGGCTTGACTCAGATGGTCTAATATAAATGCGTGTGACAAGTTCACTGCAGTACCTTTATCTTGTTTTGTATATCAAATAATGCATTGCAGCTAATATATCCACAGACCCTATGGGACATAGATAAATGTTTTTTCAAGCACCACCTGGCATATAAGTATTTTGAGCTGCTCTTCTATTTTGTGCCAAGCTGATGTATTACATAAGGCTTTTTTTGACTTATGGATTTACACAGAATGTGGAGCTATAGCTGTAGTCCCCATTTATTCACAACTGTCTCCATGCTCGTCTCCAAAGCTCTTCTCAGTTTATAGATCAAAAATTTTATGACCTGTTGGCTGGGACTGAAATGAGGGTTTTTTGATGGATTTTCAAAGTAGAAACATTGGCTTCTTGCCATTGTTGGGAGCTGTCAGGAAACCTTTGGGAAATATGGAGACTCTTTGAAGTAAACAGTTTGGCTGAAAATGATAACCTATATTGATTTCACAAGGATAGCTAAGAAATACAGGAACAATATCAAAGTTCTCATTGCCCTCTTCACAGGTTTATGATGCCTTGTACATTTACAGTCCATCTTCACACTAGAAAATAATAACCAATAATAAAATTTTATCACCCAAAGTATATTTTTAAGAAAAAAACTATTATATTCTTTAAAAAAATACAAGAACTATAAATGAATGTGATAGCATTATTTATGCCATGGTGTTTTCCTTCAGAACAGAGAAGATAAGCTTGCTGCATACTATCATGGGATTCCTACTCTAAAGTTTCTTTTACTTTGTGAGTTCCCTTACTGAACCAATATGTGCACCATAGTCTGTACCCTGTATCATCTCTTCCACCAGCAGTAACTCCTTCGGATGATTTTCTTTTGATTATCGATAGTCATACTTAATCATCTATACTTTTCTTATCTAAACTTACTTGTAAATTCCTGCACAGTCTGAACACAAACAACAATCAACAACAGCTGCAAGTGCTCTGGCTACTTGAACTTACTATTACTTTAAGAAACCATAATACAAAATAATCTTTTCCCATGCCCTTACCTCATCTTTCACCATGCAAGAAGCTGGCAATGCTAAGACAGGTAGTGATATCTGTTAGCTGATATTTCTGAGGTACAAAAGTATTTTCCTTTGCTGTCTTGAACTAAATTTCAGAAAAAGAGTCCCACTGATTATAGCAGAAAAAGCAGGACATGTACATGAGGATGACTGTATCTGTCTGATTTATCTTTTCTTTCTTACTATCAGTCTGTGTTTGCACCTTACTGTTTCAACGTGACTGTAGGTGTATTCAGAATGAGCAGTTTTAGGAGCTGAAACTTGAATGTTAAACCATGAATCAAGTAAGTGACTGGGATACATGGGAAGGACTTAGATCAGTGATATCTTTGTGACATCAACCACTGAGTGACATAATTTTCAAAGCTGCTGTAAGCTTTGCAGAAGACTGCCGTGGGAAATCATTTGATACTTTTCTAACCTGTATCATCCTGAAAACTGAATGAAAAAAAAAAAGTAGTTTTATATAATTGTCTTGTACAATGCAACCATGAAGCACTGCAGTTTTATCATCATACTCATTTTAGAATCTTCCCAATTTTACCTCTGCAGTATTATCTTGTACTTAAGTGTAAAAACTACATAAAATACACACATACACACACTGACTCATCAGCTTTGGGATCATTTCATCTGCTGCTACAATTCTTACATCTCTGTAAGGGAGTGTGGCTGCGGGGAGGTCTCCATGTCTTGCACTCCTTGTACTCCTTTCCCTTCTCTTGCTGTGTTTTATAAAAAATATATATATAATTCTTCCATTGCCCTGTCTTTCTCTCCCTTTAATAATTTTACTGTGATGGCACTTAAACAATCTAAAAGCAAGAAACAGACAATTCCACAAATAACCACACATCTGTCCATTCATCTGGCTTATTTCCTCTCTTCTTTATATTTGCCCTCTCCCTTTGGACACCAGACCCAACTGCTCACTGAAACATAGCAGAGTTCAGCAGTTCCCAAGTATGCCTACATGTCCAGAAGCAGATACTGGAGCAGGGCCACATGCATTGCTAGCAGCTGCATTGCTTGATTTACATTTACTCAAGAGAGGGAATGGTATCAGCCTCTCAGCTTGACCAGGCTAAGATTTCTTGTTTGTGAACTTGTGGCAGTCATTTCTAAGTGTTTGATGTGTCACTGTATTTCTTTTTATTAGAAAAGATACTCCAGTTTGTTTGCATTTTTAAGTGGTGAGTTTGTATTCATGTGACTGCAGTGGAATCAGCAATGTAGACCTTGCAGCTGTTCTCATAAGCAGCCGCTGTGTCCAGCTTTCTATTGTAGATCTGCAGTCTGGGCGACTGCAAGTCTTATATCTGGCATGTGTAAATTTATGACTGCATTAGTGCAAACTTCATAGTAATGTGTTGGACAGGTATGCGCAGGCATGGGTAACAGTCTAGACTGTTTCTGTGTTTTAATAGCCATGGTTATTTGTGGCACACATGTTCCGTGTGCCTTTTTATATACCTGTAAAAAGATGGAAAGGCCATGGCCCTCCCTTACGTCTCTCTGCTTGCCTCTGGGAGCAACATATAAATTAGCATGTGTCCAGTCTGCTATTTTTCATCAGATTCTTCATAAAACCTTCAGATGTTGCACCTTACATCCATCTTCTTATTCTTGACTTTAAATACCCATGAACAGTATTGTCCTGTCTGGTCTGAATACTTTCAGTCATGCCTGACTTAAAACTCGCATGCATGAAACTTCAGGCCTTGCTCATTTTGAGATTCATATACATCCAAAAAAATGGTTATGGAAAGTTCTTCCCCTGTTTATGAGAGGCCAAAGCATTGAAACCATTGACTATCACTTTCATTTTGTTCAAGAAGTTGCACATCACAAAATGGGCAGCTGAAACACTATCTCTGAATCTTTAACTCTTGAGAAGAAGGATATGTGTAAGATAGCTTCTTCTAGTGCTTTGTGTGGCTAGCAAAAAATCAGAAAACCAGCATAAAAAAAATAGTACTGAGGAAAGATCTGGCATTGACACCACTGAGAGCCACACCAGCACGAGAAGCACCCTGAATGGCAGTGCTGATGTGGAATCATCTAATGTCAAAGACTGGCATCCAGAAGGACAGATTCAAACACTAAAGCAGTGGGTCCAGGTGGAACTCATAAAAAACACTGAAATAAAAAAGAGTCAAGCCTCACGCATTGCTGTAGTTTGGCGATAAAATGTAGCCTGAACAGAGAGACCCTTTGTAGAGTAACTCTTCTGCATTAGCATCTATGGCCAAAGACAGCCTGCTCAGGCACTCATGACTTCCATCTGCTACTGGCGCCCAGGCAGAATTGAGAGTACCTCCCATTGAAAAGGACCAACCATCATCTGTTACTAGAGCTTGTCTTCCTCCCACATTCAAAGGAAGGATCCCACCACACTCCTTGGAGACCTCCAGAGCACTGCTCTATTTTGTACACGGGACTATGCACTGCCTCAGTAATTGTATYGAGCTCATCAAGAAACCAGAGTTTTCTCATCCCCTTAGCTAATGGTTATCAGGTGAAAAGCCTCTTCTTCCAGCTGTTAGAACTCATCATCCCACTGTATGAGCCTTGTCTTTAGCCTGTTTCAAGGACATATTGGAGATCTTTAAGAATACTACCTGAGATCTGTAAAGCACCAGCATGGAACAGTGCACCAAACTTTGTCAAAAATCACACCCTCAGCATGGTACCTGTGGCAGATGCGAAGATCAAAATTGGAATATCCCAGTCAACTTTAGAAGGTGTGATGGCTGGAGAAAGAAGGATAAAGGCAAGTTGTGCTTGCTGGGATCCATGCTAGCAGGCACTCAAAGGAAGAAAGAATAGTTACATCTCCCTCAGTAACTGTGTTTCTTCATGATGATGTAACTAGCATGGATCCCATACCCAGCTTTCATCTCTGTTGCTCAGTCACCCTCAAAGGTGTTCAACTGTGAAGGTACTAAAAGGAACTCTTGGTACATCCAGTTCTTATGTCATTTCACAGAAACCTGAAATAAGTTGCACAAGTGACATGTTTTGATTCCAGTGATGATTCTGATTTTATTAATGGTCACAACTACTCAAAATTTAAAAAATTTGCTTGCAGGCACATGCTTTTATAATGGGAATAATAATGGCAGCATAAAATCATTGGCTCTGACATCTGGAGAGTTAATAACTCATGCCCAGTAAGAACAATATGTGCAGCAGCTCCACAAAATACATCCTTCATATTCTTGCAAATATGAGAAATGCATAGTGTTTCTAATTCTACAGGCAAACTACACTTTAGCTAGATGATAGCCACATCAAAGTAATCAGTGAAATGAGTCTTCCGGGAGAAAGTCTTGTCTTTGTATGTGTTCTCATGGGGAAAAAATAAATTTTTTATAACACCATAATGTTTTTCTTGTCTCTAGAAGCACTTGTTTTTCAAACTCATAACTCAGTTTTATTGGTGCATTTTATCAGTAGGTCATCTGAGAAGAACATGACAGCCATTTGCAGATGTGAGACTATCTCGTCCAGATCTCTTCAGTGTAACTACATACTACTTTTTCACATAACTCATTTTCCAGTTATATTTAATCACTTTTCACATCAATATTTCACCATATAGCAAAAGCACTCTATAATAAACAGTACAGAATTTTGTGTAACATCATCCAACTGAAGTGAAAGGAACAAAACGCCAAGTCGTTGCTGTTTCTTAAACTGAGTATTTACAATTGTTATCTGTTTTGTGTATGTGACATAAAATCTCATATATTGCCTGACGTATATTACTGAATGCTAGCTGTATATGAAATTATTTTGTTGTATTTATATAAGAGCCCAAGAGTGGTATAAATAAGACATAGCACCTGTTACCATTAGCACCATTAATATATGTTACATACATGTACACCAAAGAGAAGATTAAGACTGTTTGGTGGGAGGGCGAGAAAAGAGAAGTCTGCAGGTGTTTTCATATGGGTATCAGCCACTGTATTTAAAGAAGCCTTAAGAATCACTTTTTAAGCTAAAGAGATATGTTTGGTAAAACTGCTTTTACCTTCCTTTTTTGTCTCTTCAGCTCAAAGCACTGGAATCTCAACTTTGTACAGGAATTCGTATGGTGCACCTGCTGAAGACATCAAACATAACCAAGTAAGGAAGGAGACTGAAATGTTATTGTTCCAAACAGCAAAAGACTAATTTAGCATTTTGTATGGAAATGAAGAAAAATATCACAAGGACTGAAAAATCGAGATAACAGGACATGCTAGCACTTCCACTGGCTTCAACCGAGTTACAGTCTTTTATGCTAATGGATAATTTCAGTCCAAGTTTCAAAAATGTGCAACAGGTTATTACATTGAATAGTATACCCACAAACATGATCTAAGGTATTTAGGCCTGTCACTATTACTGAAATAAAGAGGGGCTTGAGACCCAAATGTCTTTAAAGGTCTAGATGGGTGTGACTGAGACTACAAAAGCCTGGCTAGCAGAATGGCCACTTCCACTAGGTCTACTAGTAAAGGGAACCTATTTCATGGCCTCTCATGCCAGTGAATTTGGTGAAATCCATTCACATCTCATTATGTGGATATATCCATCATAAAAAATTCAGCACTACTGTTGACACCACGTGGCTCACATGCTAAGGTGGTTCAGCAGAAACCCAAGCATTGAATAGGCCTGGAGAGAGAACCTCCTTCTATCTCTTGCAGGGGTGTGTATGCTATACTTATATGTAGTTAAAGTCCTCATATTTGTCATTTGGTCATTTTACAAGCATGATTTGCAGTAAGGCTTTTTGTTTATTTGTTTGTTTTTAAGGTATGTAAGGGGCATGGGTAAAAGAAAATCTAGCATTTCATCAGTAAGGACAGTTTTACATGTATGTATATCCAAGCCATTCTGTCCAGAAGCTTGGGAATCTTTTAAAATGTCTTGTCCATGAAAACCAGTAAGCAATAAGTACTAATGAATAAGGTGGACATTCCAGAAATTTAATTGGGATCAGGGATGGCAAGTTAACATACCCCCACAGAATGAAAAAAAAAACAAAAAAACCCAGGCTGTTGTAATATTGACACATATGACATTCAGGTGACTTCAGAATAGTATCTCCTCAGCCTCTTAGGAAGTGGACATTTTTCTATGATCTTTGGCTTTTGTTTCATCATTATGTGTAATGATACTTTGCACTTAATTATCACAACTCATTAATATTTTCACAACCTCCCTATGAGTTGTACAAAAGTTATAGCATTTTTTTAAAATAGAGAAATGAAGCCAATAAATGTTTAAGGAAAACACCTAAAATGATTACTAGTATCAGACAGGTAAATCCATACTGGGTAGAACTGATAAAAAAGATTTTTTTCTGAAAATTTTGATTCTGATGTTTCAGTTTCAATCCACCAACTGCATGTGAATGGTTTCCAATGTTCTGTGCCTCCATTTTCCGTTACTGGTTATGCTCTTTAGTTAGCCAGCATTTCCTATGGTGTACCATATGTTTTCTTTGTGTGAGGCACTTCAGTACATGACAGTGTTTCTGCTTTTAGTGCATTGAAAGAAATAAAGTCCTTCTAATTAACACAGTACTTAGAGAAAATAAGTACTCTACTGAAGTACTCTAACAGCTGGTGCACTCTAACTGCAGTTATGAATCAACGAATTTTATTTTGGGGGCAAAAAGCTAAAGTAGAAACCCCAAAAGCAAAAATATTTTTCTATTTCTACCTATTTGCTTTCTCAATGAAATGTCAGGTTTCTGATTGACATTTCGGAAATAATGTTTTTAATTAAAAAGAACCCCAAAATATTAATTCAGTCCCCTACTTTTTGCTCAAAAGCATTGATCAGCCCTAACTTTTTGGCTTCTAAATAGAYTGCTTAGTATAGCATTTTTCTCATGTGTCCAAAATTAAACAACTGTATTTAAATATGTGGAGTGAAATGATCTGTTCAAGGTCCTATAAACATTAATAGCAGTACTAGAAATAGAATCTAGTGTAGTTATGCTCCCTGTTGCTGTTCTAATGTTGGACCCAATGTTGCAACATCACCTGTGGGATTGTTAAAGGTGATGGATGCAGATAGACAACCTTTCGCACTCTGCTACAGGAGTTCAATGCAGCCATTCTTTGAAAGAATATCAAATGGTTTAGGACATAGCAGTGGGACTGCTGTATGCTTTTATGGTCAAAAAATCTTCCCAATTTTAATGGAGGTGTCCTAGAGTATTCTGTTCTACCAAGATACTTAGCAAATGTTTATAGATTTCATCTCTTAGTTAAAAATCCCCATGGTAAGAACAGACACTTACTTGGGCTGTGTGAGAACAACTTTACAGGGAACTTAAGTTAGGGACTGCCTGAGATTTTCTTCTGCACATCGTCACTATTTGGGCTTCAAGGCAACTTGAATATGTAGCAACATCCCAAGATTGCTAACAGAAGGTGTCGAAGAGGTGGTAAGAAGATGGTTCGGCTTAACAGTAGCTGAAGGGCACATTTCATGGCACTTGGAAATTTTCTCATGTCAGTGCCTGAAGACTATGCTTGGTTCTTATTCTAAATCTCACTTGTGTCAAAATCTTCAGCATCTTTGGAATGTATATCACTTTCATTCAGATTCTTCAAGGATGAGTTTTGGGCACCAGTGTTGGGAATGTACATCTGCAAAATAGTCAGAAAGTTACATACAGATTATATTACAAAAGTAATTGTAAGCCACACTGTTCAGATCCAGATTTTTAACTACTTTTGAAGTAAACAGACATCTGTTAGCAGCAATAATATTAAATAATAAATGAAAATGTAACAAAGTCATTTGGAATGACAAGRCAAAGCTGTGGAAATAACTCACTACTAAGCAATACTTTGGGCAGATGTTAGGATAATGCATGCCTTTGTATTCCCAGCATGATAAACATAAAAGCATGAGAATTATTCTTTCTTCCATGTTGTTGCCCACTATGTGTTATATCTAACAAGTTGTGGGTATTTCAGGTTTCAACACAGCCAGTTCCACAGGAGCCCAGCAGAAAAGATTATGAACCATATCAGCCGTTTCAGAATTCAACCAGAAGCTATGACGAGTCCTTCTTTGAGGACCAAGTGCATCATCGTCCACCTGCAAGCGAGTACAACATGCACCTGGGACTAAAGTCAACTGGCAACTACGTCGACTTCTATTCAGCTGCTCGTCCCTATAGTGAACTTAACTATGAAACAAGCCACTATCCAGCCTCTCCTGACTCCTGGGTGTGAGACTTGGGCAGACACTAAAGCTCCAGGAACTGTGCATGTGCATGCATACCACAAGACTTTTTTTTTCCTGCAAATTTAGTTTGTTAAAGCCTGTTCCATAGGAAGGCCCAGATAACCAGTATGGAAAATTTAAGATTTTTTTAGAAGGCTAAAAGAAATGAAAGCTAAACAAGGGAGCAATTAGAAAGATATATATATATTATATATATATATATATATTACAGTGTGGGACAACTTTATTGTTGGCCTATAGAGTCTAAAGTTCAGTGCYGTATATTGAATGTGGCTGAAGGAAGGAGGGAGAACATGACAGTGGATGTGGGTCAAGAGTTAAGCACAAGTAACTTAGCAGCGTACATACTTTATGGGGAACAGCTTCTCACACTTTGTTTAATATCCTCATTCATTGTGAATCTAGGCTTCAAGTTGCATTTGGGGTTTCCTCTGTACAGCAAGATGTTTCTTGCCTTTTGTTAATGCATTGTTGTAAAGTATTTGATGTACATTACAGATAAAAAAACAAAGTGCATTGTGTATATTACACCAATGCCACAGTGTTTCTTCATCTATGGTTCTAAATATTGCTTCAATTTCAAATTTTGAAAGATGTATGAATTTCCAGGTTTTTTGTTTTCTTTTCCCCAGTGCATTTTAACAAAACAAAAACAAAAACAAAAACAAAAAGGAATATTTAGCAGTATTGTTTGTTCTGATATGTGAATTTGTTTGTGGCAACTAAAAAAAAAAAAGGCATTCAGCAGTTCCTGACAATTAACATCATTCATCATTCCACACTCCTTGTCAACAAAGTGCTTTTTCACTGCCTAAAATTTTAGATGTAGATATTTGAAATAGATTTTTTTCATTTATACCAGTTTTCTTTATGATGATACAGTGTTAAAGGAAAATAAATTACAATTGATCTGTCATCCATATTTGCTAAGAATGTCTATTTCCAAGAATCTATCATACAAATACACATTCTTACTTGTGTGTGTCCATGTATGCATAGTACTCTCTTTGTGTGTGTATGTGTTTGAGTGTGTGCGTTTGTGTGGTATAAGGATTATTTTCATCCAATGTTTTCCTTGTTCAAGCTTTAATTTCTGTTTGATTTTTCTGATTTTTTAAACAGTGGAAACTCCAGTATGTGCTTTCTCTTACTCACTTTATTAATCATCAATAACAATTCAAAATTGTTAGGCCACTTACAAATTGAGGGGGTTCTAGGATTTTTTGCTGACTCCTTCACCCTTGGGTGCCATTTCGTTGATCTTCTCTTGAGGAAAGAAGTTGATCCTGTTACTCTCCAGCCACCAACCAGCAAGTGCTCAAGGAAGACAGAGTTTGATCTTGCCATCTCCCTGAGGGAATGGAAAGCAAAGACCCGACAGACTTAAGTCTGGAGTCCCCAGACTCTTCAGGCTACAGAAGGGTCCAACTCCTGAACCATTAGGACAATCAGTTATTTTAAACCATACCAAAAAAAAAAAAACCCACCCAAAACACATTCCTCAAATATAAAAACACTGACCATTTCCATGCATTTAAAATAAAACCCTAAAAAAAAAAGCTGTAAGGGACAGAGAATATTCTTTTTCTTTCAAAAAATAAAATCGAGGCTAGAAGGCCAGAAGAGCCAGGATATTTATCTTAGCTCTTTAGGACTCTAAAAAGAAGTATCTCTAACATTTCTTTCATTCAGCCAACAGTTCAGTGTACTGTTTTCACAGACTAAGACTCAACACTAATGGACTAGTTGTAAACTGTTTCAATTCCCGTTAAAGAAATTGTTTTAGGTTACAAACATTTCTGTGATTAGTCATTGCAATAGTGTTACCATCACCTGGTGCCCTTCGGGGTGTGCGCAGCGGGAGGATTCGCTTGCAAGTCATTACCTGCTCTAGAGATAGCAAACTAAGTAGTTCAGGCAGGCAGGGACTGTGAGGTAGAATTGGTTTATCAGTCATCTAGTACTATAGTTTAATCTTTTTGGCAGCTTTTCCCAGTGTACGATATGTAACTTTATCTGCTCTTTGTAGTAAATGGGGAAAAAAATCGCATGAAAAAAAAATTTTAAAAGTTTAAAAACAGGCGGGTGGGAGGGGCACAGTGGGCCAGATGTATAGTGAGGTAGATAAAAATATTATTCATAGTTTTGGACACAGGTTGTTTATATTTTATTTATTACATTGATTTTAATAAGACGAGTGACATTTGCAGTGCTCTTTTGAACAAAGCACATTTTCAGTATAAAAACTTTTTTTTACTAAAGAATGTCACCATAACTTGAAGTTCTTCTTGACTGCCTGATAACCATCAGATTTGTGCAGTTCTCCAAGAGCAGGACTGCAAACAGGCCTGAGGGGTCTTTGACTATGCTTTAAGTTCTTAAGACAGAAGGTTATTGTAAGTTGGATTTATTTGAATTCTTTAAAATATTAAAATGCCTACATTGACCCCTTTCCGCTTCTCTTAGAAATTAGTTCGAGTCAAATGTTGACCATTGCTCAAGTGAGAGATTCTGGATTGATAAGTGGCACAAAATACCTTTTGTCTATGGTTTATGTTGTTTTGTTTCCGTTCCTCTGTAGTGGCAAGTGCTCCAACTAATAATGTTCACTCTTGCTGTACTGAGTTTTGAAAAGGTGTTGAATTACCTTGCTTCTTTTCCAGGCTTGGAAAGCCAACACTGCTGCCATACCGAGCAAGATATATATGATGCATTCTTTTTAATATTGAGGAAAGTATCATTACCTATTGCTGTTCCCTTCATTCTTGTACTAGATCACACACAGAAATAGAGAAGAAAAAAAAAATGTTCCAAAAAATGTATAAAATGCAATTGATGTACTGTAAAATGTTGGATTTTTTTTTTAACAAGCTTCGTATTAGAATCTTGATCAGCTGTGTAGAGCTATATAAATCTCACTGTTTTATTAAATGCTGTTTATGGTCTGGAAGGAATGGTTAACCTATCTCAAGATAACAAATTTGCACTAACATGAGCAATATTAATTTGAAAAAAAATATGAATTCAATATTTAAAAGATAAACTATGATTTTAAAGATATATTAACACTGGAAGTACATTTTGACAAATAACGTATTTAAGCCCAAAATATAAATGGTTATGTCAGATAACACAAAAGAATTATAACAAAATAGACTGAGAAAAAAAATGTGTTTCACTGTACATGTTACTAACATGTACAAAGACAAACTCATATTGACATATTTTCTATTAATAAATCCTACTGTATTGTGGAGACTTGCTGGTCATAGTGCAATATGTTTAAACTCAAAAGTTGACTCCATAAGTTGATTCCTAGCTTCACACAGCCAACAAACCCCTGCAATTTATTTCTTTTAATGATTAATTGCATAGCTAGCCTTTAGCCTTTCACTCCCCTGCTCTCCTCACCCCGTTTTCTATCAGGTTTATGAGCAGAGCCAGCTTTGCAACAGCAAGCAAAGGGGAAAGGTGTTTTTGAAAACAGTGTCAACACACAATTCACCTCTAGTTATGGCTGCTAAAGCTGAGCTGCCACCACTTACCCAGAAATGGTTTATCCATACCTGTCGGAAAAAYGAAAAAGCCCCAAGGCTGGGGCCACTGCATGGGAACACACTATAAGAAATATGTTCTTGGCCCTAATATTGTTCTATATAAAACAAAGCCAAGAAACTGAGAGAAAAACATTAATTCATCACTGCATTACTGAGCATCCTAGTGTGCAGCACATGTTCCAGCTRGGGAATAATTTTTTGCTGAGCCCAGGGTGCGTTAGCCCCCAGAAGTGTCGCTGGCCTGCTCCCTGTGACTAAAAACGGAAATGCTGACTACTTTTATACCTCGACACAAACCAATGTGCTGCGGGAAAGGCTTTCTGACTTCCTCTGGTCCTATCACTCATCTTACTCTCTTCCTGGCAAGCAGAAAGAGGTCGTTGTTTACTGCTGTCACAGGGAGAGGAGACGGGGAGATGAGGGTAGCAATGCAGAGGGCAACGGGAAAACCCCAAGGGACCTAAAAATACAGAAGCGCAGAGTTTTTGTGCAAGGACAGAAATACACCTCCTCATTACTATTGGTGGCATGGGCCCAAGACTGGCTATGCACCGAGATCATCTAACATTGCCAGCAAGATAGCATCCTGAATATTTAACAGTGGGAACATGCAGCACAGATCTTTATGTGAGGGGAGTGGGAGGGAGCAGCAGAGGGAAATCCTGGTTACCGGCAAGCCCTTCCAGCTTGGTCCAACAAGGCACCGAGCTGCCCAGGGCGACACGCTCTGCAGCAGGGCCCTGGCTGCTAACTGCCCCGGGGGGATTAGACTCTCCGTCTAAGACTTCAGGCTGGAGAAGAAATTAGCTACAACAGCGGCAACCTGTGGGCACTGCCGCTTCGCTCGGCTGCAGAAGCTGGTGTCCCCAGTGGGGCGCATGGGCGCAGGGCACCGGGGGCAATCCCAGCGGGGCACCCGGCGGCGATGGCCCACTGTCAGCAGCTGGGTAACACGTGATGTGGCAGGGCACGGCACAGCACAGCRTGTGTCTGAGCTGCCTCGCACCGGGCCCTGCCACAACTGGGGCTGCTGAGAAGCAGCACCAGCCCCTCGCAGCTCAAAGCCCAGCATCTCCCCTCGAGGCCAAATGAGCACCAGCATCTTCTAAAGACCCGTGCAGTCACGGGGGCTTAGGAGCCTAACGTCCGGTTCAAACACTTATTCTGGCAGTGCCACATCATGGAAAAACTCTGCACAGCGCAACTCTCTGCAGCTCTATCCAGGCACAGGCATAGTGGCATCAGCCAGGCACAACACTCCAGCAAGACCCCATACCTGTGCATTAGTCTTAAAGCTGATTCCCAGTGAAACTTCCTTTAGTGTATCTAATGCAATTTCAAAATCAGTTTCCTTCCTCTGTGAGTGCTAGTACTGCTTTCCCAGAAGAAACCGCTTGCTAGCGTCTTGTAAAATTTAARTCTTTGACTTACACCTAATTTTAAAGCCCAAAAACGTCACTGGAAATCCTTTTCAACCTTACTGAGCCACAGATCAAGCCCAAAGTGAATATAGTCAAGAATATTGGTGCAATCCTCTCAAAGGATGACAGTATCAAGGCCATTCTCACCAATGCACAGCAAGGTGGAACGTTCTAAGAGCTAAAAGAAGAAAAAAAAAAAGCAAATTATCTCCCAGTACCTGTCTGTCAAAATTTACTCTACAGCCTTCAGCTCTCTGTAATTTTATTTTCACTGCTTGAGGAGATTAACTTACATAAAAAGCACTTGCGGTGACTGATTGCTGCGGTTGATTTCAGTAGCCAGGTGAGCAGTGGCAGAGGCTGCAAGGCCTTGCTTTGCTGGACAGGCACTGCAGGCAGCTTGCCCCTAACTCTAGGCAAGCAGAATAGCAGTGGGTTGCTGAGTCACTATTTTTCGCAAATTCGATTAAAAGATTAACTTACATAAGATGTTTCCTTCACGCATAGCTGTTGGGCTTGCTTTTTAAATACCTCACTTACTGTACATGGATGATATACAGGCACAAAATTTTGAGGTTGAAAGCCAGAGTCCAAGTGACATAAAGCCTTAGTCGTTAACACAAGGGGAAGTGTGAGTCACCCTTGCTGTAGCTGTGGTCTGCAGGATCTACGGTCTATGGGATCCTTTTTTTCATTGTGTTAATTCGGGTTTAGGGCAATGACATTTTTGATATAACGATCTGTGGAATGTGTTTTGACCTAAGTAAGAAGAAAAAAATATGTTAATATATAATTGGAAAAGACAGTTTGAAACAAGTTGTTTTGACTTCCTAAAATTTGATGTATGTGTATAGCTTAAGAGGTGCGATTTAATGACACTGTGATGCCAATACAAATTATATAAACTAATAGACTACGAAATCCCAGATTGATCATGGTGGCTGTGTACACCATATGTAGTTAATTAATGACCTCAAGTCAGTGGATTTAAGGTCAAAAAGGTGGTAACTGATGGCAGAAAGAGCTGCTTCCTAAAGAGGCAAAATGATGGCTGTCATTTATCTTGTCTCGGCCATGCTACAGCTTAAGTATGAAGTTTATTTGTGGTATTAACTTTGCTTTTAAAAATAAAAACAGTTTTACGAACCAGAACAATTTCAGTCACAGCTAGGCCTGACCCGCTGCACTAAGGGAAGTGAAAACTGGTGAATTAACTGCATAATATTTTATCGTGTTTCCAACAGCACATCCAGAAGTCATGAATCACCCCAGAAAGACTGGACACATTTAAGCACAGGGATTATGCCTATGCCCTACCAGTGACACATACTGACACAGGCACAAGACCACCTGCCGAAGCACTGCTTGAGGTCCACACTATGGCCAACAATATTTTTATGGCCAAAAATATTTTTATGAAACTTCAGCAAACAGGTAAGTGTGTGGGATACAAAACAGTAGGTGTACATCTTGCCACAGCAGAAATCCTGATCTTTCCCCCAGGGTCTTTGTCCCACACCAGAGGCTGGAAGAGCAGAAAGGGGACATGAATGGCCCAACCACCCATAATGTAAAAAAAAAAAAAATCACCAAAATGCAAGCAGGGCAGCGGATGGTAACAAGGGTTTGCCGCTGTTTCCCCCCCACAGCTCCAGCCAGAGATGCTGGCAGAAAAGCATGTTAGACTGGGGAGAWGGAGAGCTGCCTCACCCACTAAGCATATTAGACTCTAGGCAAATTAGCAGTGCCCACGGACCAGTCGTTAGCAGACCTACCCCATATAGTGTGGAGAATCCATGTGGTGCCTCAAATTAGGAGAGTATAAACCTGTTTAAAGATAAATTAGTTCTAGTTTTCTTGGTGCATGAGCTCCAGTATAGTTTGGTTATGTGATTCTGGCTTAATATCCATAGAACAGGAATTCTTTGCACCAGGACTCTATTAGTCTTGATGCACATTTCTATAGCAGGGTGCGATGACAGAGACGGCCAGGGCGGCTGGCAGAGCATAGTGTGGCAAGGGTCAGCATGGAGCCAGGGCAGCGACAAACACTGGGCCAAAGCAGCAGGCAGGACCGAGAGCTGGAGTGAAGAGCAAATGCCGTAGGGTAAGGAAACCAGCTCGCAGGAAGGGCGAATCCCAGGGAGGGAGTCAGGTTCTCCTGTAGGAGTGGGGAGGGGGGGATGGTGGGAGCCCTAATTTCTGCTTCACCAAAACAGAGGGCCACAGAATGGGATTATAGTTATGGTCTAAGAATTAGATGGTGTGTTTATCTACCTTGTTAGGGTCTCATTTTTCTTCCTTTCAGCATCACATTTTTAAGGCACCTGGTATGTAATTGCAAACAGAAATGTAGCTTAGTGAGCACTAAAAGATTTCTCATTTAATTTTTTCCCATGCCTCTGAAGGGGGCTGAAACCCCTGTTTTGTTAGCAACCTCTTTAAATGGCACCCCTGCCCCTGTGACTGTCAGGGAAGTCCTCGCAGAGAGGTTGCATGTACTTCTACGGTTGGACTGGTTATTGCACCTGGGCCAATAAGCAAGAGAAGAAATACTGCCACTGGGAACTGAGGTTAACTGAGGCCTAATGAAGTCAAACCGGTTTGATGTAATTGAAAAGACAAAGGTCCTGAAATAGTTTGAAGTGCCCTCTGGAAAGAAACCTCCCATAATCGCGCCAAGAGTTACCATCAGACAGCAATGAAAAGTGTTGCAGAGGTGCACTAAGTCTATCAGGTGCCTGTGCAAAACTGAACAATCACCTGGCAAGCTAGGCATGCTGTTTTCTGCGTGTGTGAAGCCCCTTTGCTCTGTTTTAGCCRTGTTAGTGTTTTCCTGTCTTAGCTCAGGCTTTGCTCATCCTTGCACACCTGTGTGGTGTCAGCAGTCAATCTGAGCAAAAATGTTAATTCAGTTGGGGGAGGGATAATATATAATCAATGAAACTGTTATAGATTGGGGTGTGGAGAGCACAGAAGTGAGGAAAGGAGCAGGTGACCTGTGTGAAAGGCCAGTGTGGTAACCACTGAAGAGCGTGGATTTGACCTTGTAGCAAACCAGTCAGCTTGCAGGGAAACAGTGGGGACTGCATGGAGGTGGGAAAAAACTGATTAACAGCAACTGTGTAAGGGAGATTGCTTCCCCACTGCTGGAAGGGTGCCATGGAGGGACTGCATGGCACAGCAGGAGCTTTCCAAGCTGGGTGGGCCTGGGGAAGGGGAATGAGCTCAGCTTTGAGTGTGTCTGCTACTGTGTGAGCTTCTGCTAAAACTGCACCAAGAAGCATGAGGTGCTGTCATGTGGTTGGTGGGTGACCAGAGATGACCCCAAGTAATGCGGCCACTGCATCTGCCCCAGAAGAGACACCCACCAGAAGATGAGTTGCTCCTCCTTTGCACACCTATGATCGGTGAGGACCTCAAAAAGATTATTTTAACAAGATTTTGCTTCCATCACTTCTCAGCAGCCAGAGGCATAGAGCTGCTCAACTTTGCTTTGGCCTGGTTTGCTGGCAGCCAAAATTCCCATGAGCACAGCTGTAATGTCAGAGTCAAACTTTAAGAAAAAAATCAAAAGCTTTCATGGGAGAAAAGTGTTGCGTGGAGTTTCTTCATGCTGGAAGCCGAAAGGGAAGGACTTGGCAAGCTGTGGGACATGGGCCCTGCTCACAGGTGAGGGGGATCGCTGTGAGAAAGTGAAAGGATCACATTTCATCAGACAGTGATTTTTGCTATATTGAACTTTTTTTTTCTTGACCTCAGCTTTCTAAAAGCTCTTTGCCTACAGCCTACTGAAATGGGTGGATGTGAACATGTACTTTAAAATGTGGGCAGAATTCAATGTACACAGACAAGTTCAAATACTGTTTTTCTTCTTGGCCTAATATTTGTGCTCTTTATGCTGTTTTTACTGTCTTCTGAAAGGATGATGAAAGTTACTTTAGTGCCTTTTATAATTTATTTGCATTATTTACTTACTTAATTTCCTTAATGTTGATAGAGCTGAAGAGTAAAATATGGACTACATTGATTTTTTTCTGGAAACAAAGTATTTGTCTGCTATTTCTATGAATTCATTGAAGAAATTTATGTCCTACAGCAATAATCAAATAATGCATAACTGGCTTTCTCTCACTTTCAAGAAGCATCAAATGTGTGATCAGTTCATAAAGTTCAGTAGACACTGGAGCTCTGCTCTTTGAAAAACTTTTTAAATCCTCTTTGTAAAAGTAAAAATGAGATCCTAAAACTGGATTTACCTCAGAGGGTGCCTAAAGCACTTTATGCTGGAAAAAGCTCGGTTCCAGAATTCACTTTTTCTTCCAGTCAAAGTGAATAAACATTTTGTGTTGCAGAGAGCATCTCTTGTTTTGGACTTCCCAGGTGTGGTGTAGGCAGGATGAATAGGTTATGAATTAGGACAAACATCCATTTTAAACGGAGCTGTTGGTATAGATATCTGGGGTTTTTTTTAGAAAGCACATGCACAGGGACTTGTTCAAGACAATTTTTATAAACCTCAGTAAAACAATATTGCTTTTCAGTCCTGAAGGCAAACCACTCTCACTAGAAAATCTTCCTTGCCTGAGTCTATCTTTCAAACCATGAAGAATACCGTGTTTCCATATGCCATGTCAGACTTCACAGCTTACAGTCCACTGTCCTTATATTATGCAACAATGTAATTGAAGTCAATGGTACTTGCTGACACTAAGACCTAAGGGTAGACCTTTTTTTCATATTTTCCAGATGGATTCCTGCAATGTTTCTATGAGGACAGGTTGTTTAGCCACCTTGTCTAGAGTTTGAATATGCATTTTGCCCAAGAAAGAAGTAGTAGATAAGGCTGCATCGTTTACCAAAATTGTGGTTCAGATTCTGCATATTTCCCAACCAATAATTTAGCTCCCATTTTTATTAATATCCTGCATGAGAATAATTTCTTTTTTGTAAAGAAACAGTCTGCCTACTTATCTGCTCTAAAGAGTTAAGTAGCCTTTTCATTATGCCTAGGAATGTAACTGTAACCTTGAGTTTTTCATAAAAGCCTTTCTTTCCTTCAAAGGCATGCTGACTAAATTTAGCCAACTTTGCCTCTCAGATTTGCATATTAAAGAATTGTTTCTTCTTGCAGAAAAACAGTGTGAGTGCAATCCATGGCTTTTGATGCCAACTGTAAGGCAGAAGAAAGCTAGAGAAAATAATTAAAGGGACCAAAATAGTTAATAATTTACTAGAGAACTAACATGGCAGCAGCTAGTCGCAGGGGTTAACTGCTTGAAGAGGGAACTCTGTTTCAAAGGCTTTTGCATACTAAGGGTTGCCTGTAAAAACAAAGCCATGCCAAAAATATCTGGTGGGTGGCACTCTGGTTCTGCAGGGCTGAGCTGGATGAGCAGCGATTATGATAAATCACTCAAAAACACATCACAAGAAACAAGCATCCCAAATCCAATATTAGGTGGCAGTATGCAGGACAATTCAAGACTGGGTGAGCACCACGGACTCTTCAAATGAGAAGTCCAGCCTTTAAGCCTTTTAGCCTAGCAGTGTAAGTGTTAAAGTGGACAATATGACAGCTATCTTATGAAGGCTTTAACGTGCAGCTTGATTGATGGTCACGATCAGGTTGATGTGGTCATAAAATTGAGCATAGGAGGTGATGGAACAAAGTTCTTCGACTGCTTCAAAAAGTGGTGGGAGTACCAGAGAGATGCTCTATGGTCTGTCTAGACATATGCTTTGCTGCACTTTTCCTGTGAAAAGATGAGAAAAACTGTACATGTCTGTAGTATGAGTTATTTGCCTGTGTTTCAGGAGGTACCTTACATATTTTCCCTCTGTTTCATATTTCCAAATGGCAAAGTACTTTTTGATAATGACAGACATTTTAGAGAAGAGACACAAATTATGAATGTTCTTATTTCTTGCAGTTTTCCTTAGTTGGAGTTAGCAATATTTTCAGACTTCTCTACCATGCTTGTGGCCAAACATCTCTGGAAATTTACCTGCTCCTATATCTTGTCTGGACATGATGTCTACAGCCTCTCCTATGATTGTGTTTTTCACTGTCATTTTAGGACTATCCTATTAACACCATATGGAGATGTACATATGCCACACCAATACAATTCAGCTTTTTACAACCTGAGCTAAATCCCCTATTCCTTCCTTGTTTCCTTTCACAGTGCAACCAACCATTTGATCAGCTGAACATCAACATTTCCAGAAACTGAAGCATACTGATTTCCCATGCTGAGACTAGCTGAGATGCTCTTAAAAGAATATAGTGAGTTAGAGCTGCAGTTACACCATGGAGCTAAGGTGTAATGAAGAAGCAATCAATCAGAGGCATTCAAAGTCCTTCATTTAAGTTTTCTTCCTTTGCTCTTCTTTGT
Organism: Apteryx rowi; assembly: GCF_003343035.1. Classification (NCBI taxonomy): domain Eukaryota; kingdom Metazoa; phylum Chordata; class Aves; order Apterygiformes; family Apterygidae; genus Apteryx; species Apteryx rowi. Next base: position 63,638 of record NW_020451229.1, on the reverse strand, counting down.
GAAGTGTTTCTTTCACCAGGTATCAAGGCGTCAGTCCTACCAACAATCACTCCAACTCAAATCTACGTAAGAAAGTGTTGACATTGTTTAAATGTAGCTGATACAATAGCATAAGCACATCTCACCAAGTAATAGCATTTTATGTGGTAGTTCCCTTTGTGTATTCTCACTTTTGAACACCTTTTTTTTGAGCAGACCTGTCTCATACAAAATCCTCCAACTCAGCTTGCTCATTCTCATTATATGAGCATGTGCCTTTGCCACTTCTACAAAGACCATTTCAGTAGCTGTCCCCCATCTCTAAATCTCCAAGAAAATACATACAGCAAGCATTCAGTTAGGTCCCCTCTTTTCTACCAGGAAACTGTCCACCATCTCTAAATTTCAGTCTCTCTACAGATGCATTCAGTAATCTATGCCAAAGTTTTGTATTCTGCAGCACCATTTCACTTGGATAATTTATGCTGAACTTAATGCTCCTTCACATTTAAATATATGCACTGCAAAGTTTTTAGAACGCTTGCTTAGTACTTTCTCTGACTTAGGAAAGCAATCAAATATGCCTTCCATAACAAGTCACTTCAGCAAATCTATTGGCACTTCATCAAGATACTTCCCTCACTTTCATTTCCTTACCTGCTTTTATGACCTGCTCCTCCTAAATACAGCCAATCTCATCCTGGCTGGATTTACATGATTTAATTCCTCTTTTGCATTCTCTTCATGTGGTACTCTTTCAAAATAATCACTCCAAGCGTTACTAATTAATTCAGCATTTATTTTCAATACACCTTATTTACTTCTAACATAAGCAAGTGTGTTCATATCCCTTATCATTTGTTCTCTTCCTTGGATGAGCTCCCCACTTGGGGGAGCTATAAAATTCACTGCTAACTGCACTTTTAGCTGACAGTGCTAATGAATGCTAGTGACAGTGCTAGTGAATGTCTCCAGAGAAGGTGACTCCACAACCTCTCTGGGCAACCTGTTCCAGTGCTCTGTCACCCTCACAGTAAAGAACTTTTTCCTCATATTCAGATGGAACTTCCTGTGTTTCAACTTGTGCCTGTTGCCTCTTGTCCTGTCGCTGGGCACCACTGAAGAGAGTCTGGCCACATCCTCTTGACACCCTTCTTTTAGATATTTGTATACATTAAGATCCCCCCTCAGTCTTCTCCAGCCTGAACAGGCCCAGCTCTCTCAGCCTTTCCTCATAAGAGAGATGCTCCAGTCCCCTAATCATCTTTGCAGCCCTCTGCTGGACTCTCTCCAGTAGCTCCATGTCTGTCTTGTACTGGCRGGCCCAGAACTGGACACTAGCCTGGATGTGGCCTCAGCAGGGCTGAGCAGAGGGGGAGGATCACCTCCCTCAACCTGCTGGCCACACTCTTCCTAATGCACCCCAGGATACCATTAGCCTTCTTGGCCTCAACGGCACATTGCTGCCTCATGGTCAACTGGTTGTCCACCAGGACTCCCAGGTCCTTCTCCACTTTCCAGCAGGTCAACCCCCAACCTGTACTGGTGCATAGGGTTATTCCTCCCTAAAACTTCATAACCTTCTGCTGTTGCCTAAGGACTTCTCAGGCAAAACCTGCCACCTCGGTTCCTCTCTTTCTAGAATTTGTAGATGGCGCTGATAACGTCACTGCAGAATGGATTCGTCTGACATAACACCCTCATCAGTGCATGGACTGTCCCCTACCTGTGTGCTCTCTCGCTTTGCTTGAGTGATGACAGTTCCTAGGATCCCATAGGATCCCAAAATAAACTTCTTTGTTTGCTGTTTGTTATAACTACCAATTTTGCAGAATAGGTTCCTTTAGTCACAAATTCTTCCGTTTTCACCTTTCTCAGTACTCCCTATAAAAGCAGACAATACTGCTYGAATGTCTGTAAAATAGACATGCAGTTAACTGAAAACTAGTAAAAACGTTAGAATTAACTTCATTAAGCAATAAAGGCACCCTCGATGTCATTCTTGTGGGCCTCTGCTGTTTGCAGATCCAGAGCAATGGGCTACTTTCAATCTTCTGGTATCCTCCAGGCTTCTGGAAAGATTCAGCTTTCCTGGAGATTTTAAGTGCTTCTTCCTCCTTTCCAGGCTGTTTACCTAGTTGTTTTTTTCTGCTAGCAGCACATTATGTTCAGTGATCACTAGAGAGCATCGGACAGAGAGGAGCTGCCAGAAGTGTTTCAGCTGCTACCGCCAGGTGTTATGCAGTGACTGACCACTGCTAGTGCCAGGAGTGCCTGGCAGCTACTCCCCTGCTGCTGGTTCCCTGGCTATTGCTGATATATTTTTTCACTACTGCAAGTGTGCAGAATAACTTGTAAGAAAGTTTCCAGTCTGTTTACTTTAACAACATACATATTTCTTTCTCTTCTTTTTTTGTTTTTTGGATCATTTTTTCCCCCAGCAGGACACACTGCTGCAGAACATCACAGACAAATACAGTGCATCCCCTTTCAGAGAAACTCCATTACAGYTACCATTTAAAGGAGCTGCTGCTGTTCCTTTTCTTTGCATTTGCAGCTATATMCCCCTTTCTTCCCAAAGCAGCCAGATCCTCTTGTAGCATGGGAGCTTGAAGTGGCTGATGCCTAAAGAAGGCGAATGGCCTCTGCTGCTGACATCTGATGGAGAGAAGAGATTGATAAAACAGATCCATGGAGTGCATCTTGTTTTAATGTACTTGTGGGGATATTTCCACTAAAGGAGGCAGTCATAACACTGAACAAACTTTATAATTGTAATAATAAAGGTCTGGGTTAACTAAGAGTGCCTGAGGTAAGCGGTCCCATTAGGTAAAGGAATAACTGGTTGCTATATATTCTTCTGTTTACTTCCCAAGGCATTTTCCCCACTCTTCCTTTATGCTGTGCTCTTTGTTAAGCCAGTTAATTCTCTTTAAAGGGCAAGTGGGGCAGATTAGGTCATTGAGCAAGTGGCAGCTTAATTGAATCCCCCCAAGTTTCTGGGTAGGAGTGCAAGCCAGTGTTTTATTAGTGACTTCTAAAATTTGAACCAGGCCCTTGTTGCTGTCAGTCAAGCCCTGGCACAAGGGTCGCACACAGAAAACATGAAGCAAGAGTGCTGCAGGTGCAGTACATCCTGCAACCCAAGGCACCTGCATTTACACAGTGCCATGAGGACGTGTGGACTGTCTTGTTGTGTTATCCAGCTATGAACAGACACAGAAGTGTGTCAGATTTGCTCAGGTATTTTGGATGCTGACCAGGGTAGAAGTGTAGGTTTATTATATAAAGTAAAGTATTTAGAATTTAACAAGTGTTGTAATGCATTTTTCCCTAGCAGAACAGAGGAGAGTTTCTGAAACTGCTCAGATTTTGTACAATCAGCACTAGTTTCTCGAGGCTAGAGGGGAAACTAGTACATATCTCCCAGAAACGTCAGGAACAATTAGTCTCTCTACATAGAAGTCCAGCAAAACATTTCTTACAGTTGTGACTTCACATGGAAGTTATATGGTAGGTGTGTTTCCAGTCATTTCCTTTTAATTTATAGTTTCAGCACTAGGAATAGCTCTTGGCAACATTACTGTGCAACAATGTATAGGCAATAAGCCCCATATCAAGAGTCTCATAGCACAGTATCCATGTTTAATAATAGGGTCATGGAAAGGAAGAAACAGAACAGCAAAACATGTAAATCTTCAAGGCTTTGTAAAACTAGAAATGCTAGAAAACTAGAAAGTTTTAGAAAAATGCACCTCTTTCATGCAGAGGCTAGACATGCTGTCTTAAAACCTACCATATCTTGTTAAATACAACAGTAGAAGCAATCTGGAATTAAAGAGAAAATAGCAATAACCCCTCTAAATTCTCTTAATCTCACTGTTGCAAGCCTAGGTTTTCTATGAGGGCAAGAAGTTGTAAAAATTAGTGCATTCATACAAAACCATGCACATATTCACAGACTGCGGTTTCATACCTATGTCATAATTAGAAAAAATTTTCCAAACGTTAGATTTAGGAGTTCATGGGGAGACAAGTGACAGCTTTCTTGAAGTACCAGGTCCATGGTTATCTCACCAGCAGTAACCAGGTGCAGTATTTACTCACCTCCTATATTCAGTCCTATTTTCTACCACATCACTTGTAGTACTGGCAATTTTAATGGTCATAGGTAATTGTTTCTCAACAGCAGGGAGCTCAAGCCTGACAGCACATGTCCTCATGCTCCTCCAATGCAAAGGTAAAAAGTTAAAAAAAAAAAAAACACAAAAAAACACTCTATACCACAGCATAGAGTAATAAGAGACAGCAAGAACTGACAGGCATGACTATTGTGGTGATGGAGACTCAAGAAAATGCTGCTTATATGAAGGAAGCTTATAAATGTATCTGCTTAATGAAATCCTCCAGCTTTCTTTTGTGTGCCAAAACCTGTGCACTGAGGAAAACTGAACACAACAACCTTTACTGAATTAACGATCGCCACAGTTAAGGAAGCAGAAGTAAATGCACTGGCATTTATGGAAGTTGCTTTCTGCCACCCGCCCTTTCAAGACTTTGCCCTGGCAAAAAGTGACAGCAACACACTCATAATCCTGTTCTTCCACATGGGCAAGAGAGTAATTGTGCCCCAAAACAAGCAAGCAACCCCAAATCATACTGTGGTTAACAAATTATACACAGAAAGACTGTCTTCCTGGCTTCACGGATTAACTGCCAAATATTCCTCTTGATGTTATCCTAACTATGAATATGCTCATATCTGGGGTGGATGACCTACTTAACTCTATGTCATTCCCAATGATTTCCATGAATTTATAATATATGAAATAATTTCTATTGTTTACATTTTGTCAATTATGGAATAAATCAAGTGTACGTCTTTGTACATCTTCTGTACAATTTATGAACTGGTGTTAGTGAGATCTTCCAATTACCCTTTACTATATTGTTTATTAAGACCATAGGAAATGTTTGATGGGGTCAGAACAACGTTCCATCTCCCAGAGAGAGCACACGACTCTAGCCACTTTCTGTAGTCCATTTGCTTCACACATTCCCAGCATTTGGGACTGCTGTATAAGAGACGTTAGTGGGTACACAGCCTTGCTTTATCTCTTTAATATATGTATGGACCAGCCAACCCTGAATTTGACTAGCCCACTTTGGGCCCTGCTCCACAATGTCCTGCAGCAGCACATTGCAGATGTTCACCACCCACAGTGGGAAGAAGTACTTTCTTTTCTCTGTTTTAAACCAATCTCCTATTAGTTTCCCCAAGTGTCTCCAGGACCAGCATTGTGGGATTTGGTTAACAACCCAGTTCTGCATCTGCTTCACTTGCTGCCTTGATGATTTTGAAAACCTCAGTCATATCCCCCCCCCCTCAGCCTTCTCCTCTACTCACCAATCACAATTTTTATTTGGTGTAAAAACTGCGCTTTGTTTGTATACTTACACTTGTTGTGTATACTTAAAGCTTACAGAGTATGCTTTAGGTAGCTTCTTCATTTTATAGTTCAAAGTGTTTCCCAGTTTTTGAAGAAATTTCAGCGTATCCTGAAACTATGGAGTATTATACCCTTCGGGGGTTATCAAATATGATTTTTGTAAAGTTTCCTGGAATTCTTCACAATCTTTTCTAAAATATGCAGCAACACATTGTGCCCTCTTGTTCTTTTCCCCTCCTCTTTCAAACCAGTCAAGACCTCCACCAGGTCTATCAGGACCTCCTTCAGCTGCTTAGCTGCCCACATATTTCTACCTTGTTATTTACTTGTAGAAGCATTTTCGTCCATGCGAGGACTTCTTGCAAACACTTTACAAATTATCACACCACACCCTTTTAAACAGTCAGGTATTGCAACAGGTACAGGAAGGCTATGAAAACATTTCAATAAATATTGCCTGAAAGAAACTCCTACCTGGCCCAGCTACACTGCATATATCAAGAGAGAATAGGAATATCCAGAGGTGATTCGAAAAAAGAATGACAAACATGGCTAGCTACACTTTTTGATCAAAATATGTAAAAAACATTTTTAAGGGCTACAGAGCCATAGCAGTCTTTGTTGTTCTCATCATCTTCTAAAAGACAGAAGTAAAAAAGGAATTAAAAAAACCATACAGAATATTGCCAGGAACAAGTGAGACAGAATAATTCATTTGAGTATTAGAAATTATGGTCCACAGCAAACTTTTAACTTTACTTACCATTTTCAAAGGAAGCTTGAAAGCAATTAAAGCACTGATAAAAGATAACCTGAAAAGTAAGCCAAAGGTGTGGTTTTGCTAGACTTTTCTGTACTTTTGTAAAGCTTTATAATTTCTTATCATATATACTTTTTTTAATATATACATATATATTTAATTGTATATATTGTATATTACATGTTCATATAATTATAGCTCATCATTCCTATGTATGGTTAAAACTCATAATTATATAATTCATAAAAATGAATATTTCATAAAATAAAAAAATCTTCAAAGTTTTCTTTGAGATACTAGTCTTGCAAGACTATGCAGGACAGCTCTTTCATCTGCTTCAGGGGAAAAGGTYGTGAGCAGGCAGTTCAACCAAGGCTACAGATGAAAAAAAGCAAGAACTACCTTTAGTCAAGAGGGTCAGATTCATGGCCCACACATCCAATTAAGTCAAATACAGTCTTAAATGTATTTGGGACTATGGTTGAACCTCATACTCTTGCAGGTTCCCTGCCACCCATTTCTTGCCAATACTCACACAGAATCTAGAATATCATGTAACTTTCTCCTTCAAGTCATCTCACAAACCTTGGTGAGGAAAACCCTTTCTCTGTTAGTCTTTCCCCCTAACAAGATGTTTCTCCAGACTTGCCTTTTGACTTGCACTCCTGAGGATCTCCTTTCCATGAGTGTCTGAGCAGAGGCAACACCGATAGACTTGCTCTCCCTAAATAAAAGCTGCCAAAAAAATCCTCTCCATAAGATGAGTTGCCAGCCAGACTTTTCTTTTGATCTGGGGCTTCTCTCCGATTAACAGTTGGCCTTCCTTGGTTGGCTTGCATGTGGCTCCTTTAAACATCTGTTTAATTAAAGGAGTCACATCATGGAACATATAGAGGATTGGCCTTAAGCCCCGATACCTTCTAAAGGGAAAACGTTGCCTGCCCTATTATTGGGCCAAAAGAGGTTTTCAGTGATGTGTTAGATGATTTAAGGAAGCATTTATTCCTTGTTATTTTGGGGGGAGGGGGAGAAGTAAAGCATGACCTGTTTTTTTAAGTCAAGTGTAGGCCTCTTAGCTGCCACTCAAACAGACACAGTCATCGACACTTGGCAGCTTTACGAAAGCTTGTGACTGAGTCTCCTATTCACCTCCAAGGAAGTTGCTTATCTAGACTTTCTGTGAAAAAGCAAGATACTGGCTTGAGAGTACTCAACTGCTGTGTCTCAGTGCTCTTTTACACATTTAGCACACATCTAAATCAAGGCACTGCATATTATGTTTGTTGACAGTGCTACAACTCCTATGGTATTAGATGCTTTCTAATAGCTTATCTTGGTAGCTACCAGGCTTAGTATGTTCCCTCATCTGACTGGCATTAAGGGTAAGTGTATGATTTGTAAGAGTTCAGACTACCATTCCACATTTCGCTGTCAACTAGAGTAGCTGAACCGCTGTGCTATGCAGCCTTGCTTGGCTGTCATCAATGGGGAACAGAGTTGCAGATAACGGTAAAAGAATTTCTGAATGCAGAGCTTCGCCCCAGCTGTGCACATATCAGAAAGCACAAAATACATTGCTTTCTGCTGAGACACTTCTCAGCTGTAGATTTGGACATATGGAGAAACAGATTTGTGGACAGGGAAACTGGTTAAGTTAGACTGTGAGTTTCCTGACATTAAGTCTTCCTGAATGATGGTCGACATATTTGCAGTTGAAAGGGTATAGTTTCAGGTCTACTTTCAAGTGAAGTGTCATCGTTTTGTGATCTCTGGACAGATTGTTATATGGGAAGCTTTTTGCATCCTGCTAGTAAGCTAATGTCATTATTGTTAAGTATTCTGCCTGAATGATKTTTAGCATATTTTCTTCTTGAAGTGCTCTGTGGTTTGAGGCCTACTTATTAGAAAGATGTCACCTTTCTGTGCTCGTAAGAAAAAAATGAATAAAAAATTGCTTTCAGCAGTGCAAATAATATTTATCCAATGTATTGAGGTAATGCTATGATGTCAAGAAAAAGACTTAGCGACATGATTGTTAGGACACTGAGATGTGGCTAATGTGGCTCTCAAGTGTGTTCTGTTTTGCTTCTTAATGGTTGAATTATGCCTACACTGTTCTTCATAGTAAATCTTAAGACCGTGCATCAAGCACTAGATGCTCAGTTGTTAATAGTTATAAAATGTACAGTTAAACATAATGAGTAACATTAAACTGTCTCCAAATAAGCATGGTTGTGCTAGTAAATGCCTATGACACTAATGCAAAGTAGAAACATACAGAACACAGATAGACATAAAAAATTTAGTCCCATCTCCCAGTGTTCTTTTTGTGTTTCTTTTTCCCTCTGTGCGCTATATCTGCTTATAGCATGATCATCCTGTTTGGAAATTTAAGCTCTGAACTGTATGCCCATACTGTTCTATAGCTACAATGACCAAGCAAATAACCTGCCTTGTGAGAAAGGGAAATTAGGTATGATTTTAGAAATGCTCTAATGAACTAATTGATATGTATATGCATCACTACCCTCTGTGCAATGGCATCAGACTGGCCCTGTGCCGTACAATAAGGTATGTAAGGTTGTACATCTAGAGGTCATTCTCTTTATGGTCAGGTGGCAGCCCTGTGCATTTGCAGAAGATGACATGGCTCTATCTCTTATGTTGCTGTGAAGTGGCTATTACTTACAACAGCAGCAGGCATGAAGCTGCAGGTGTCCATACATTTATGACTCCAATATCATGCTGGACTGGTGAACACCAGATCATGGGCAGTCTCATGGGAGTGATTTACCATGAGCTACATACAAATAATACATGCAAATTAGATTTGAAAGGAGTGAGGGAAACAGCAAAGAAATGTATTTATGTATTAATGTATTAATGTATTAATGTATTAATGTATTTATGTATTTATGTATTTATGTAGTGTAAAGCATGTTTGGTGCCATGCAAAAGGGACAAGGATACACTGTGCACAAGTTCTATAGAAGACAGAATCAAAATGGCTTAGTAGGTTTATAAAACCAATCTGTAATAGATGTATTCTTTTGTCTCAAATGATGATTTCTGATTCTTTAAAGATCAAGGATCAGGACTCTCATTGAAAAATTAAGTGCTGCCATATAATATAGCCCAATGGAAAACAGGTAGCAGTCTAGGGTGATGAGTTTTTCCCTGTGTGATTGGCTATTTGAAACTGTGATGAAATGTATTTGCAGATGCAGAAGAGAAGAGCATAACTGTAGGGTATTTAGAAACTAACCTTTCAAAATAATAATCAAAGGAGTGAAATAAAAATATACCTGAAGAGAATCTAGAGATACAGAAATTGTAATCCAGCCGATTCCACTCGTACGTATGAAATATCCTGTCCAGGTCCTGCATGGATCTGCTGAGAGGTGGTAAGCAGGCAGATGTCCCTCTGAAGACACACTAACTCTAACTTCTCAAGACTTGATTCTTTGCAAATAAGCTATGAGCAGCTTAGAGAGAGCTRCTTAAACTATACAGGACAGAAAAGAAGTGCCTGAAGTCTGCAATTCTCCATTGATCCGCAAAGCAGAGAGAATGCACATGGCATAATATCCAGCAGCAACAGGAATGTCTATTTTTTTAATGATGACTACTACCTATATAAACTTGTGTTGGAACAACATGTTCAAGTTTGGAAACTGCCTGAATAGGCCCCATACGTCATACTTGCTGGTTATCTTCAAATTTGCTTCTTAAAAATGAAGAAATCAGGCCTGGTAAAATCATGCTGTAGTTTAGTAGTCTACCTTTTGGTAGACATTACAGAAAATAATTTACAGAGTCCACAGATGCCACATATTACACAGTATAAAAGACAAAGAAATTAATACCGTTTAAAACAATGAGGAAAAGTGTAGAGGGCTGATCTGAAAAATAACAGAAATTTATTCTGCTTTTGCACAAAATGTTCCAAATTGCAGAAGATAGAAGAAGCAAAATGGAAAGTTTTGATGAATTAAACAGCTGAGTGGGGTGAGTGAAGAAAAAGAATAAAAGCCTTTAAATTTAAATCTCAGTACTATTTGTAAGCCCTTGGTGTGTGTATTTTGTGTGATGAGCAGAGACTGAGTTCAATTTATACTTTTCCCAAGGATATGGGTGGCATGGAAAGAAAAAATATTTTGATGGCATTAACAGGGCTGACCTCAGAGATAGGAGATGCCAGATGAGGGACAAAGTTCTCTCCTCTGTGGGGTGATCATGCTTCACATGGTCTGGCTAGAGGGAGAGTGGGGGGAGTGTCCTCCCAGTGCCCTGACATCAGGCCCGTAGGATGGAGCGGTGAGACCACAGCAGTGTTTCACAGCAAGTACAGTTTTCAGAGTATCTTTCTGGCATATTTGAGAGGATTCAGGCTCACATGCCCAAAAGTCAGGAGGGAAACATGTTTAAAGTTTCTTCCTTTCCTGTTGAACACTAGGGTCTTCTGCTGAGGTCCTGGAGAAGACTGTAAAAAAGCAAATAGTTAAATACATCCTCTTAGATTGTCCTTAACTTCTGGAGGTGACTATTCTGCTCAGCAGTGTGTGGAGAGTAGATGTCCCTCCAGGAAGCACTAAAAGAGAGAGACACACAAAAAAGCATACTTTGTTTCCTGAAATCAGCTGTCTGTTCTAAATGTACCTGGCTTGTATGTTTTTCTAAGTATTAGCCTTGGTGTTAATCGTATAGTATCACAAGCATGGCAGGTGTCATGACCCCTGGTTATGACCAGTCCATACTGTTTCTTCTGCAGTGGAAAAACTGCCTACGAGGCGTGTTTCCGGTAAGGATTAGTTAAGTGCAAGCTGTTGGACTGGCTTCATCTGGGCTTCAAGGTTTCCCTGGCCTTGGAGATTTCTTCTTTCGTCTTGGGCTGTGAGGAGCGTGGAGACTGGAAATTCAATCCCCGTCCAGTCAGGAAATAACATCTAGCATCCATCACCAACCAATGAGCTCCTGTCACCAAAGAGAAAGAATGCAGGTGACCTATGGTCTGCAGGGAGATGTCCATGCAGAGGGCATCTGAAGCTGAGGCCACTACACTCAGCAGCCTGTCTTTTCTTCTCATGAGGTATGGCTTCCCTTCCAGCAGCAATAGAAAATAGGAAGGTGTGAAGGGGAGAGGAGACAGCTAAGAGTGAGATATGTTGCTTGGGAGGGAGAGACTAAACTCTTTCACTGGGGACTGCTGCAAGCAAACCCTTCTACATCCCTGTTCTCAGAGCCACTGCAAGCTGTGGCAACTGAATAAGCTGGAGAAGCTTTCTGGGGATAATCTTCAGGACTGCTTGACTGGGTTTCACCATGAAGCACCTAGGATCAATTAAAAGAAAAATTTACCTTTTAGATAGTTTTCCTTTTCCAATAAAAGGCATCAATTGTCATAAATGACCAACAAGTAAAGTGAATTTGTATAAAATGGGAGGGCAGTTGGGATGGACTGGAGGATTTACCACAAAGGTGAAGGAAGCTATGCACTTGCTGTCTTAACAACCTCACCAAACTTCCAACTGGAATTTTGGCTCAAGAAATTGGCTACTGTTGACTACATAGAGAAAGGACTTAAATATTTACATGAAATTAGAGTCAAAATGCACTTCCATCCAAGGTTGCAAGTGAAAGAGCCAAGCTGGGACATCTAGTAGCCCACTGCAATGAAGTGTCCGCAAACTGAAAAGAACAGATGGGAGTGTAGTGGCCAGCTGCAGTTCTGATGAGAGTGATTTGGCTGATTGGAGATTAGTCAGAAACATGAAATTAGCCTGAAGAACTTTGTCCTGTGCATTGAGGTGTTAAGAATTAAAGGAAGCTCAAAAGTATCTTTACTTTGATTAAAAATTTGCCTTAAAACAGGGAAACAGCAGGATATAAAAGTTCTAGCCCCCTGATGCTACTGGTGGCCCACTGCTGTTTTTTTATTAATGTTTATGTTTGCTTTTTAGAGACTACAGGTAATTATGCAGAAAATGTATTAGGCGTTATTACAGCTGCAAAGTCAAGGCACTCAAAGTCAGCAAGAGCCAGCATGCTATATCACCTTAGATTGCACCACTGTGTCTTTATATGCAACTGCCTTGGAACCCAATTTTCCATTATATGAGAAAACACATCATTCCCCCAAAAAAGTCTTCTGCAATAGATTGACAACAACAACAGAAGTTGTTCTCTTAGAATAGAGGGGAAAGAGTGAACCACCCTGACTTGTCTGCACCAGAATTAGCAGCGTCCCTTTGAACGTGACAGGATACCATCCAGTTGCTGGGACAACAGAGTGAAATAAGCCTCACAATCAACTTCATGCATCAGCCTGGCCACAACACACCTTCACACATTGTTGAATTTCTGCATCTCCTCCAGTGCACTGAGCTCTCATCTTTCTCAAGATTAATCATAAGTATGCTTTACCATATTTATCCACACTTCACCATTCTTAACAAATGTTTTTCCTTCAAAAATACAAAAGCAATCTTTGTGCACTAGGATCATTGGAAAAATTCAAATATAATAAAACAAAGATGAGGGAATATCCTAAAAGGGCATAAGAAAGTCTCATGGCATTTCCTCCTCCTCACATTCAGGGCTGCTTTTATCACCATGTTAAGTCTGTGACTAAAAATGTGGCTAGGAATTTTCTCTGTAATCCAAACACAGTAATGACAATTCCTTTGCACAATGCTGTGTTACTCTTAATTGACCAGGACCACTGTGCACTATTTTATGATTTCTATATTTGTATTTCTGTATCCTGTGTTGTGACAGTCTGCTTTAAAAGTTTTTTTTCATAATGCCTGTGACTGCAAGGGACAGGATTCAATCCAGATGGTTCAGTAAATCCTGGGTAAATATGTGTAAATCCACATACTCTGAAGAAAAAAGATACAAAAAGGAAAAAAAAGGACAGAAGAAAGTTTAGGTTGCTAGGTTGAAACTCCATAGCTCCTGCTCTCCTTAGAGACTGAGACTGTCAATAACACTTTCCTATTGACACTGGACAACTGTAAAAAGCTAAAATGTGAAGTAAGAATGCTGTAGAGAATAGTAGTTCAACTATTCACATTATCAAACAGAGCTTGTAGCTGGACTACTTTCCTTGCCAGAGACTAAGCAATAAATGAAAATTCAAGGGTCTGATGAGCAAAATTTCCAAGGTTACTCAACTTGAGAAGGATAAATATTAACAAGTTTCACAGTACAGAGCGATTCAGTGACCTGATGTTATAATTCAGGGAGAGTTATCAGTAATGAATTTGCAAGTATTCCCCATTAAGAATGAGATCCACCATACTGAATTTCAATCTGCAGTGGAAGTAGGTTTTTTTCTTCTTCTGTACTTACAGATATGAGAGCCCAGACATATTCCACCAAACTGCAGCTATTTAGGGGCCATCTAGTTTAAGTTAGTTATTTAGACTTCCTCTGTAATAAAGAGGGATTCATCTTAGTATCGGATGAACTTACTTCTGGAAATGCCTATTTTCTTTTCCGTTGACTATGAAAGGAGCTTACCTGACCCTGTTAAACCAAGGGCCAGTCTTTTAGGAGGATAAAGTTAGAGGACAAGAATCCCATAACATGTGATTTATGTTTAGTGATATCCAGTATCAGTTTTGTCACTGGTCTTGACCTTCCATCTCACCCTGTGATGTAATAGGAGAAGAATACTTGGGCTGAATATGGACATTTAGAATGCTAATCTTAAATTCACATGGAGAATGAAAAGACAAAATGGTGACAAACACCTGGTCAATAAGAAGGCATTCAAGTGAGCTTGGGAAAAAAGTGAGTGGAGGCAGCAATGCAAGCTGGTTCTCCTTTCCTGCATCAGGAAGGGTTAAGAGGTTATGCTTGCATGAGTAATTGTTCGCAGTGTTAACGAGAAATCCAGGGAGAACACAACAGGCAACCACTGGTGTCCAGTGTTCTCCAAGACTTTCAAAACTGTTTTTAAAAGAAAGGTGAAGTTCTAGTATAGTCACATGATTCCAGGAACTGAGAGTTTAAAAAAATAAGACTTCCAATACAGACATGACAGATGAAAACATTATCTGTTGTCTCTCATTAATCTAAGGAACGTTAAGGTCTGAATCTTCTCTCATGGTAATGTCAGTCAAAGTAATTCCACTGCAATCATTTTTTTCTTTCATCAGAAAACTAAGGGTGGCTGTTTGTTTGCATAATCAGGAGTATGGGCCTTCCTCCTCTATCAGTTACAAGTTTTGCATCTCAGCAACTACAATGAATTCAGTGTAAATATTCCTAATTTATTACAGTATAAGCAAGAAGAAGCTGATAAATGCAATGATTTCTTCTTTATTAGTCAGGAACTACTTAAGTAAGGCATATTCTCAATTGGATTCTCAGTGATAATGTAAGAACATGAACTTGCATTGTTTAATATCAATTTGCTGATAAACAAAGCCTCTTCTGACTTCAGCGTGACTCATGAATTGCAAATTAATCAAATCTGGAGCTGTTTGCTTGGTCTTTAAAATGATTTGATCAAACATATCTCAATTAGAAAGTAATTTAATAACAGAGGTAAAGTAACAGTTAACACTGAAAGAGTCATGCTTCAGCTTGAAGCAGATTGTTTAGATCAATTGGCTTATGAAGGCAGCATACAGTACATGAAATGAAAACCTATCATCCTGCTCTTTTTGGATCAATGGCTTCAACTAGTTGCTAATAACGTTTTGCATGTTCCAAAAAAAGTACTTAGACAAAAGTTTCTTCTCATTTTGATTTGTGAAAATGAATGTTTGGATCTGATACACAATTTTAATACATGGTTTATCAAAAAAGTCTGTATGGGTCAGATAATTAATTTATGAAAGCTGAATCTTTGGCATCACTGGAGCTACTCCAATTTATTCCAGTTATGGATGTATTTCTCAATTTGTGACTGCATTGTAGAATGGGAAAAGCACTCTGCAACATGAAAGTCATTCCCTGCGGAGGAAAGAACTGATCAGCAAAGTCACAAGTAATCACTCGTCAGGGGCCCAGCTACACAAGAAAGAATTTGTACTTGCTTGAGGAGCAGAACAAAGAGGTACTGCCGCTATCATAACTTTGTCACAAAAGGAAAAAGGAGAGGGGTGATAAGAAATTTGGGGGTTCCCAGCAAGAATTGTCATCTCCTTCTAAAATGTGTACTTTAAAAGTGTACTATAGTTAGTATGGGAAAGGTGAAACTAATAAAGAAAAGTTGTGACCTGTATGTCTGCATGGGAATGATATATGCTGCTATATAAAAACCTCCACGTCTTAGCAAACACAACAGTAGGAGTCAGGGGGACATCATATAACCTACTCTTTCAGGTAATAATTTTTCACTTCCTTATTACATATTTTGGGGGTTGCATTTACCACTCATCAGCTGTGAGATGTAAACTCTGCTTTTTTGGTACCCAGTGAGAAACTATATGATGACTCAATCAGGCATAAATTAAAGACTTCACTAAAATCTCTAGAGGATCTCCTCTTGATACAAGGTGATATTTATAGAGGAAACATCACCATGGCAGCTCTCTCATATTCCCTCTCCACCACTACTGACTGTGAAATCCTTACCCTCCCTCGCCTCCCACCACACATCCAACATCATACCACGTTCCCTGTCCTGCCACAAAGTGTCTTCAGCTCTGTCAAGTCTCTTACCCATCTCACTAATATTCTCATCCTTCCTTCATATCTGCTGCTTCTTGCCTTGGCTTGGTCAGAGCCTCAGGCAAAGGGAAACATATACAGTCAATGCATTACTGCTAAATGTGTGCCTTTTAGGTGGGTGTTTTATAAATACAGAAAGCCAAAAGGCATCAGCACTCTGTTTGGCTGATGAGATGCTGGTTCTTGGCTACATGTGTGTTTATAAGGACATAAAAAGGACAGTAGTAGGTTAGACCAAGAGTCTGCCTAGCCTAGTATCCATCTCAGCAGTAGCCAATAGACGATGTATATGGAAGAATCTAAGGATAAGGTAACATATAACAAAGGCAGTATTTCCTTAAAGTTTTCTCCTAACTGTATCCCTGAAAATATGATTTTTGCTGTTAACTAATAAAAGGCCAGGGACTTGATATAGACCTGACAGTGGCGGGTCTCAGGGTGTGTCTGCATCTGCCTTGGCCGGCACTGGTTTTAGCCATGACATCACCTGCCCTCTGGCCAACTCCAGAGAAAAGGGATAGAAATCCATCAAATTTTCTTGCAAAAGAAATTTACTTGTATTATTAATGAGGCTTCTCTATTAATTTTGGACTTGGAGTGTAAGTTATGGTAAATGGACTAGTCATTTGGACTTTTAGATGATTAAAATATTAATAGAGCTAATGCTAAACTGTGTTCCCCATTTCCCATAATAAGATTTGCGCATAAATAGATTTTGAGTGGAAATAGCTGCCAGCAATTTGCCTTTCCTCTAGGGACTTCCTCAGCTAGAAGTAGTGTCTTTATAGTTTGTAGCTGTGAATGGATGTTTCTATCATGATTTTGTCCAACCACTTTTTAAACCCATGAAGATCACCCTGCTTGTAAGATGGGGCATGCGTTATTTGTTATCTCACAGCAACCAGCGAGATGAACAAGGGCTTTGGGGTGCATGTGCTGTGTGACCCCGCTCTGTTTCACAGTACAGAAGAACAGAAATTCCTGTATTCCCATTTAACTTTGCAGTAACTTCTCCATAATCATGAAGATGCATGACAACGTATAACGCTACATATTGTTATAGTACCCACACCAACCTGTCCGCACTGTCTAAAGAGCTTTACCCATGATGTTCTCTAGCTATGTGGAGTGTTTGCTTTTGCTTTTACAACGTACTTACTATTGGTAGTTGAAGAGCTCTCACTGAAGCTTGGTGTAGACAGTGCTTCACCTTGCTACACAGAAAGAAGCAGGTGAGCTTTGAAGGGATTGTGGGATTCCTGAAGGAGGAAACAATATCTGACACGTCCTGCCTTGGCACTCACCCTTATTTCACGGAAACCTTGGAACAGCACAAACAAAAATGTGTCAGATCAGCTAAACTGAAGAAATGAGCTGCCTCAGAACTCACTGGGGATTCTTCCTCTGTACACCACAAGCTCTAGCTTTAAATTCACCAGTTTGTTTGGTGGGGATATTGGTTTTTTTCCCCCTTAGAAATGAGTCAGGCATGATTCTGTTGTTACAATATCCAGTCATGAATAACGACTTCTGTAATTTGCCACTGAATTGTGCCTCTGCCCTGGGCACTGCATATACCCTCTCAAAGGCAGTGAAAGAAATAAAACTGTCACCGAAACTTGTCTGCAGTTCTTTATGAAACAATCTGTGGGAGCTGCTCTGCCTGTGCAGCAAGCAGCAGGGGCACAGAGCTGGGACCCCTCATCACAAACTGTTTTCCCTGGGAGGCTGAAGAAAACGACGTTTTGAAAACTCCACAGTACTCATTATTAAAAAAAAAAAAAAAAAGTTTAAACAATTATTGGGAGATAGCTACATTGTGGTAGTACTGGGCTAGACCTTAGGAACATAGCATTTATCTAGCAGCTCAGCTTTCCCCTATTCTAAGTAGTCTTTGGTGATTCATGGCATAGCTTTCTACTTCATTTTTCCACTATAAAATACTTCCTTTCTTCCATTCTTTGCCTGCCTTAGGCTGTACATTCATTAAGGCAACTGTTGCTCTCTGTAGGTAGCAACAGACAGTAGTGCAAGATTTTCTGGCTTTGCTAAGTGTTATCATTACGCAAAAAACAATAGCATTTAGCCAATCTTGTTCAATAAAGCAACAATCATCAGCAGGTCTGTACTAAATTCTCTGCTTGGGAAAGGCAGAAATGCTATTGCATACAGCCTCATTTCAGGTAAGCCTAAGGGAAAGCACCCTTATTTTGGACATCCTGTACCTGAAGGTCCTAAACCAGAAGGTAAAACTGAAAAATGAACTGTTGGAATAATTATAATGAGGGAAAATGTAATACAATTCTTGTGGGAAATGAATATTCTGCTTATAGCCCATGTAGATAGATGATCTAGAATAGCTTTGTGATTGCTGATAGTACAAAAACTCTCATTTCTACTATTGGCTGGTGAACAGCTCAAGGAATCATACTAACATTGGTTGGAAGGGACTTCTGAAGATTGTCTAGTCCAACATGCCACTCAAAGCAAAACTATAACCAATATAATAACAGTCAGCCATRGTTTTGCCAGGCCAAGTCTTGAAAATCCACATGGTTTTCCACATCCCCAGGTAAGCTGTTCCTGTGCTGCACTGCCCTCCCAGGGAAGAAGTTTTTCCTTGAGTCCAGTCTGAACCTCCCAAGCCACAACTTGTGTCCTTTTCCCTTTATTGTATCATTTGCCACTGCCAAGCAGAGTTTACTCCCCACCCTCCTGAGACTTTCCCTGAATGAGCAGTGGGCAGCTACAACATGACTCCTCCAGACTAAGCAAACCCATCTCTCTCAAACTCTGGGCCCCTGACCATCTTGGTAGCAGTCTGTGGAACTCTCTTCTGCTTGGCAGAATCCTTCTTGAATCATTTGGTGTAAGAAACCCTTACCCTCCCACCAAATTTAGGGTGCAAACCAATAGTAGAAAAGCTTCACTCCAAAAAGTTCTGCTAACACTTCTTCAAAGAGTGGCACTGAAAGGCTCCACAACTTTGTTTGATGATCCTAAATTCATGAAAAGACCTATTACTGAAACCGAGTTAGAAGAAAAAAGACAACGAGTGGGTCGTTGTTAAGCTTTGGTGGAAGACTGTCTCTCTCAGAAAATTGTAGGGGATGTCATTTTTTTTCTATGGAAGTTGCATTATGCTGAAATTTAATTTTGTGAGCAAATTCTCTGCACAACCAAGTATCTTTGTAGTACTGCCTCCTGTAATAACTGAAACTTCAGTTTGCATTTTAATGCTTTTTGGTAGCATTGAACCAGTGCTTCATTAGGTATTTGCATAGTAAGAGCAACAAGCAAATCTCTGCCTGGCACAGCAGCACAACTTCAAGTAAGTAAGAAATGATTGAGTCAATTCGAACATTAATTTAGTGTTCTTAGCTGCCCTGACATCCTTTAACAGCACACCTTCCACAATCACCACTGGTCCTATTCATGCTGAGCACAATCACACCTGCCACAGTAATTCCATGTGCTTTAGGTTGGACTCTGTGGCAAACCTTAGCAAAACGTCTGCTGTCTCTGCAGTAATTTCACTGCTTTTTCAAGACCTCTGTCATAACTGGCAGAATACTGCAGCTGTAAAATCATTTTATTTGTGTTGTTTTAGGTTTCGTGGCTCCACATATGATATCTCTGTAGATTTTCACAGGTTGCCTCCGAACTGCGTCTGTCACTGTTTTTACTCTGAGATGTTTGTGTAGCATAGCACTTGACTTGTTTCCAGACAGCCATGTGATGGTTAGTTCCCTGGAAATAGCTATGTTCTCTTCTTTTGGCTCTCTGATCTCTGTCTGGGATGGCTAAAGATAAAGCATTTGATTCAGATCTTTAATGCCATGGGGGCAATGTGGTATTTTCCATCCCTAAAGGGGAGCATGTAGAGTACAAGCTGGTGTACCGCTCCAAGGCAGTGCATGAGCAAAGCATGCCTTCATGCTTCAGAACGCTCTTTGTCTAATTGCAAGTATATTATTCCAAACGCTCTGATCCAAACCATAAAAGGGACTGCAGGCCTCAGTGGGCATTGCAGGGAGGGTGAAGCTAGACTGAGGGGACATCCTTGTTACCAGCTTGCAGTATACCCAGAAGAAAGGAATGATTTTAGTCCTTGGAAGCTTTTTACCCAAGAAAGCCTCTTGCAGTGCAACACCACCAAGGGCAGATAGCAAGGCACAGCACTTGGAGGTGGTTATGCCCAACCCTGAGTGTCTCTGCTTTTCTCTTCATATCAGCATGTAGAAGCAATGCCCTCTCTTGTCCAGCACCAATACTGCAACTTCCCATCTTCAAATAGCTAATTGCGTATAGCAGCTCACTGTAGCCATACTTGCAAGAATATTGTGCCTTCTGTACTGTTATTTCATATGCATTTCCTTTATGAGCTAGCTTATATACGTAAAAATCTGGCTGACTAAAAGATGGCATGTTGGTGTATTTTAAAAGCTGTTCTTTCCAGCCATGTGCAATAAATCTTGARTCTTGAATCCTGAAATCTTTGTTTTACCCAGTCATTAAATATGATTCCTCATTTGTGAAAGAGGTTTCCTTTTAAGGATTGTTAAGCCTATATAATGTGAATACAAACCATTACTAAGTCAAAAAGAAAGGCAGTTTGGTAGTCTTCTAATATTCATGAAGACACTGTTGAAATCAAGAAAGATTTTATTCCCATTGGAACATCTCCAACTTCCAATGTGCAGGAAGTACCATGGGACCTCTAATCAGTGCTTTTTAGTGCTGTCATCTTCTTGAAAATTCCTACTGAAAAAACGAAGAAAGATTCAGAGCTGAGGTTTCTGTAATCCCTGTGTGTAAGATTCTTGCTACAGTAGTGCACTTTCACTAATAGGGAAAAGAAAGGGGAGGGAATCTGTTAAACAAATTGAAAGAGGGAATAGATTTAGATTGCAAGACTTTTGAATTTTGTTTTCAACTGCAGAAATTTATCTGCTGTTCAAAACAAGAATGTAATTTCCTCTGGGCTCAATGAAATCCAGAAATGACRGCAACCTGCTGTCTGCTACTACTTCACTTCAATGGCAACTTCTAACAGCAACTCCCTCTCTGGAGAGCTATATTTTATCTCTCAGGGGGAGGAAATAAGCTCATTAGCACATTTGCTTTGTGCATTGGGAACATTTCTCAGTGTCAGCCCAGGATGTGGGGAGAGGCACTGTGTGGCTGCTGGGACCTCAGGGTTGTCCAGCTTCATTTTCCCTTCCCTGTGATTAGGAAATAGTCTTATAAATGAGGCTGCAACAGGCCAAAAGGGCAGAATGACAGAACTAGGGCTTTGTATTCAGCCTCTGGGAGCTTTATTGTATGCAAGATATGGGGAATACTTACAATTAGTTTGTCCTTTTTTACCTTGTTTTGCTTGTGCTCATGAGATTCTCTGACAGATCTTAATGTCCATTACGAAGATTTTTGATTCTGAGTTTTGCTACCAAGCTAAACAACCTACACACACACACACACACACACACACACACACACACACAAAAAAAAGAATCCTGATGTGAATGGTAATCTAACTAGGTGGACAGAAAGCATGATTTAAAGAAAAAAGGTTTGAGGAACATAGCTTCATAAAAATTTGAAGCTTTTTTTTTTTAATGTATAGTTTTTCCCAAGATGGTGAAAAAAGTTGGCTTATAGTAACACCCTTCAGCCCCCAATAACCTTAGCAGGTCTGGGGTGGTGACTTCTTTAAACCGGTGTCATGGTCATCTTGGCCCTTTCCTGGGCAATAAAGCATCAGAGTGCTTGGTTCTTTTTCTCACAGAAGGGTTTGCTGCGAACGTTTTCTAACTCCATAAAGTTTCTCTAGTCTGGCTGTAATTCAGTGAATTATTGGCTAGGGGAAAATTATTGGTGCTCATCATGACAACATTGTTCATCACATTAAATACTATTGCTGAGGGGGAAAAAAAGATGTACTTCCAAGACAATGCACCTGCAGAGAATTAGCTGAAAAATGAATAATAGACACATGGCTGAAAACATTAAAGGGGAAACATATTTTTAAGGAGAAGGACTTGGGTTTTTGCAACAAACTCTAAATGTCCGCCTGTGTGTGAAGCCAGCAGTTAAAATATTTTGCAGTCCAAAGATGCAACACTGTGTTTTGTGCCACAGGAATCAAATTGCTCAGACTTTTTTGTCCTCTTGTTTGCTGGTTGATGGTTCTCCTAGCTGTCATTTTGCCCCTACTTTAGTATTGCACAAAGAAATCATCATTGCTGGGGAGTCTTCTCCACTTCCACTGAAGAAGTGGGAGCATGTGACTACCTGCCCAAAAGGGGCAGCCAGCTCTCTACTATTTATATGTCATTTCTTCAAGTATAAATAACTATACTCTGCAAATTTATGATGACCATTTTATAGTTATACTTCAGGAGCAATAAAAGATACCAATATGTTACTGTCAGGTCCTTAGAAGTTTTATTTAGATGTCTAAGTCCTGGTCCTCGGTTCCTGTGCAGTGCCTGAAATGTGAGCATCCTGTGGGCAGATGGAAGATGTAGTCAAGCATCAAACTATGCTGTTGGCTACAGGACCCTTGATTCCTATGTTGCAGCTGTTGGGAAGTATGTGGTGAGTGAAGAAGGAACCTGCAGGAACAAAAAGAAGGGATGAGACAGTGGAATGGTGCCCTGGAGAAATGTGCTTTATCCTCCAGCCTTCCGCTGCAGCATTCCTAGGTGATGCTCGTTATTAAACTTTTCAGAGTTATCTGTTCCTTGGTACCCAAAATGAAGCACAGAAGGGGCTAGATTTGGAGAAATGTTGATCTCTCAGAACAATGACTGAGATATACTGGGATTGTGCTATGAACACAGCTAATGCACTGCTGTGAGAAAATAAGCAACAGGAAGCAATGAGACCCTTTGCCAGCAGGTTTCACAGTTTTTGCTGAATGCAGAAGAACCCAAACAGAGGAATTTGTGACAATGTCTGGAAGGCAGTGTGATCTAGAAATGTCTGGAAGACAATAGATCTTTCTGTCTGTCTTTCYGTGTCTGTTTCCCAGATCTTTAAAGGGATCCAGCTAGTAGCTTCTATGCTAGATCCTCTCACCCCCATCCTCACCTTTGTATCTTCTTGGTGCTTCCTCACTTTCCCCCTTCCACCCTAATTTATTCCCCCTTCCTTCTCTCTTCTTCTGTTTTTTTAAAATCTTTCTTCTGCAATGTTATTTACACTGCGCTCCACACCTTTGTTCACTCTGCATTGCAGTTTGTATTATTTCCTCCATTTCTGTCATTCTTAGGCATCAATAGAGGAGCATCAAATACAGTAACTGTCAGGAAAGTTCCGATCATTTCCTGAGTCCCCATTATGTGCAGTTCCCTTGCTGAGATAAATCAACCTCAATTGACTTAAATTTTCTTCTTTCCATGGGGACTTGTAGTATGCCTGATATCCAGATGTCTTAACCTGAACCTTTCCTCCCAAGTTTAAATCTATTACTTTATCCCTCGTCTATTACAGACATAGAGAAGAGTTTATTCACTTGCTTTTTGCAGCAACACTTTTATACATCCAAAAGCTGTTATTATGCCTCTCCTTGACTTTGTCTTCTTGAGATTAAATAACACAATTGACTTAATATTTCCCTATAGGTGATGTTTTCCAGCATTCTCATTGTTCTTTCTGCCCTCCTTTTTTGCACTTCCTTTTCAAAGCGTGTCACCAAGACCAGACATAGTAGTCCTGCTGAGGTCCTAGCAATGCTGACTGCAGTGGAATTCAGTCTTTTGAGCTATAATCCCCTCTTTCTCTACCTATTTATAGAGATACAAGAATATAAAATAACTTCAGTATAGTGGTTTTGGTGCTTTTTTTTTGCAATAACAGGACACTACTGAATTACCTTCTTCGTTATCAATCTTTTTTTTTTTCCTGCAGAATGGTTACCTAGCCAGGTCTTGCTTCTCCTGTGTTTACACAGCAGATTATTCCTGCCTAAGAGTACTACTTGTCACTATTGAATAGTATCCTGTCTACTTCTCCAATTTGCTAAGATTATCTGAAATCCTAAAGTTCATCTCAAGGTCCTTCCTCATTTGGCACCACCTGCAAATTCAATAGGCATCCTTTCTGTTGCATTGCTTCCACTGCTCCACTTCTGTTCCACTGTTTCTGCTCCATTCTGTTCCACTGTTTCCACAGTTTCTGATCCAGATCATTCATTAAAACTTTAAAAAACACTGGATATGAATCAACCTTTAGTGGAAACCTGCTTGGTGTATTTTCTCCCATTTTGACAATGAATTGTTATGACAGTGTCTCATTTTCTAGGCATTTTCCCCAATTTAAGATTAATTCGTCAGTCCACGTTTCTCTAACTAACTTACTTATGGAACATAACGAAAGGCAATGCCTTTCTGAAGTCAAGATATATGATATCTATTGCTTTCTCTACATGCACACAACCTTTAATTTTGTCATAAAATAAAAACACATTAGTAAGTCCATGCTGGACTCTCCTTATTATCTTTCCGGTGCTTATAAATAGCTGGCCTGTTATAATAAATAGTTATATAGCTATATAACTACAGTTATTTTTCTGTGAACACAATCTCTTTTTTACCTGTTTATTAATGTGTTTATTATATCCTTTGTTCATGAAAACAGTAGAATCAGAAGTCCTAAAAGACACCGTTAGTATTAATGCATGTCATTCCTTGCACACAGACCCACAAAACTAATGGAAAGACAACTCAAGGAAGGGAGTGGATGTGGCAGCTGACATCTGCTTTATTTCTACATTTGCAGTTTATGGGGTAATATGCATTGTCCTACTTAAAAGCCTTGTTCTGACTGCTACAGGCTGAGCCAGGAGGAGCCTCTAGATGGAGCAGAAGATGGTGCTTTCCCTGGGAGCCACTGAGCAAAGTCAAGGGAAGCTTCAGGGTTCAGGATGGGGCCAGCTGAAGCAAGGCAGAGAGTAGGCAGTCAGCAAGCCAGGAGCCTGCAGAATGGCTGAGATGGGGAGGCTGCTGAGAAAAGCAAAAAGCAGCTGGACAGGCAAGAAGATGTTTGCCTAGAGAGCCAGAGGAGATGGTGTAGATCTTGTTGCAACCAGAAAAGTCATTAAGGAGTAAGTTTGCAAGAAAGGACTCACCCTGCAAACATGTGGGGGTGTCGTGAAGACTTGTGAACAAGTCCCTTTATTTCTGTTTGTTTTCATCCTGAATTTTCTCTGCTTTAAAAAGTTTATTCTTTTAGTTTATGGTGCAACCTGGCATTAGCCTTTAAATACCCTTCTGATGTGCTGACCACAAGGAAAGGTGTGACAGTGCTATCACAGTGCTCTGGCTAACTTAAGGTGTCATTGTAGCGGCCACCAAACCTCAACTCCTCATTTTTCATCACCCCATACCAACCTGCTCCCTGTAGGTATATTCGGAAACACTCTCTTTTCCCATGTCCCCTGCCTGATTTTTCCATTTCACAACACAACATTGGTGATGGTTGGCATACTAGTTTAGTATGAAATGTTGAGAGATTGATTGAGAAAATGCTGGAAGAGGGGCAACCCTCAGCAAGCTGAAGTTTTCTCTAAAAAACTCTGGTCATGGGAAGATACATGTCTGTGGTTGAAGGGAATTACAATAGGTACTACAGGTGATGCAGAATTTCATTTTCATTTGTGTGTGTCTCATGCAATCCAAATTACTTCACTGGGAAGTGTTATGTTGATTTGTACAGCTGATATTTTATGTATGAATTAGCTATCTTTCTCAAGTGTAAATTAGGTCTATCATGAGGCTCCAGCTGTGACATAAGCAGAGCTGGCTCAAGGCATAGGAAACATAAGCAAATTAAATTTTTTTCACCCGTGGATGACAAAGCAACACCAATCTGTTGTCATTAGAAAAGAGTCCTGCAGAGCCTGGGTGGCTACTCATAAGACTGCCAGGGAGCAGCTGGGGAGAAGTGCAACCATAATTACTGGAAGGAGCCAGAGTAACCACCAGTTCACAAACAGAGAGCCTGATACCCCTGGGATAGCAGCAGGAGCCAGCCTGGCTTTTCAGGACTGGGCATAGGCAAAATAGGCAACCTCCTTCTTTTCCTACCCTCCCATGCTAGGACAATTTTGCTGCCCCACAACTATAGCCAAAGGCAAGTATCTGCTTTCTCTATGCCCATACCCATCCTGGGTCTAATTATGGCTTATTTTACAGCATCTTAGTGGAGCTTATCATATCCTAAAAATGCACGTTAGGAACATGGGTGCCATATAACCAAGTATCTTCTGCTTTTGAGAAGCTAGGAGAAGGGTGAGGAAAATGACAAACTACCTATATAGAACTTTTCTATGTTGGACACATGCAAAAGAGTTTGGGTGCAGAAGGGTTAAAAGGATTTCCTTTTGTTTCACACTGATTCTCTGATTTGATGGTAGTGTCCTCATACCTTCTCTTATGTTTATTTTTCTATTTTAGAGGTTTTAGAGGTTTATGTGGAGGGGTTTTTTTCACTTTTAAGGTACTTTGAGATCTTTAAACATGAATGTTTCCTAAATGAAACTGTAGCCACAAGGGCATAAAGTTAAATTACAGCAAGGGTCTGAGGACTTTTTGCTGAGCAGGACTTTTCTCCATGAGAGTTTCCAAGAATCTGTGAGCAAAGATTTGTGTTTCAAAAGGAAGGATTTAATTCTTTGAAGAATAGACATGGATAATACCCATCAAAGCAGAAAGTCCAGCAAGTCACTAGATTCTTGTGACAGACATTTTCTATATATTTTGTATGTTGGCCTGAAGCTGCCTCAGATGTGCTCTTCTGGTCCCTGGCACGTTGTATCAGAAAGAGGTCAGCTGAGAGTGAAGATGATCACATGAATCATTTTGGTTGCAGATTAGTTTGAAACAAGATTTCCCCTAGTCATGAATGCTAGAGGATTTCTCCAGGTTATTGTAGCTATGACTTGTGTGTATACTGCAGGATGGAGATTGTTCTTTGTGTGCTCCCAGGCATTAGCTAGGCTAGGGAGAGTAATCTTTTTGGCAGCGGCAGCCTTTGTTGATTGCAAAATCTGTAAGTGCTCAGGGCAACTCCAGCCAAACAACATATTTCATCCTTTGGAGCCCTGAGAATGCAGACAGACTTGGTCAGGCCTCAGTGACTTATTTCATCTCAAATAAGGGCAGCAGAGTCAGCTCTGGTGCCGTTGAACTGTCTGTTTTTCTTCTCTGCTGAACTATTCAAACAAAAGGATGCTTATCAGAAGAAAAAAAAAATCACTATAAAATAATACCTTTTGTTACCTTATAGAACACCTCAGTTTTTTCCTTTTTATGATTTTGATGCTTGTGAAATATTCTAGAAACTCCTAACATTTGATTTGTTCCTCCAGCAAAACAAATGTCTCTGCCTTCAACCTCATGCATTACATATGTGAGTTAATGATATCTTGCAACATAATATAATTTGTGTATTAATGAATTATCAAACTTCTACCTGCATTTTCTTAGTAAAAGATTTAAGTGTTCTTTATGAAAGCAAACAAGGCTGAAAACAAAACCAGCTACATTCTGTAGACAAACCAATTGAGTAATTACTCTGTAGAATCTTCTTTACTAAGACATACTTATTTCTTTATACTAAGTATGGGTGTTACTAGGATGACGTGTACTTAATGTGAGGATCTGATTTTATCATTGGCATTGCTAACCTRTATGAACCATATAAAGTTGTCTAGAAGTCTATAGAGGGTCCATATACACCTTTCACTACTAAGATGATCCCCAGTTTGGCAGCTCCATCTCGAAAAGATCTACTTACCAGAGGCTGTCTGTCTTTGTCTAGATAGCAATACACTGTTTACCTTCATGGCAGAAATCAGCACACTTCGAAATCCCTTATCTGCGTCATGAACAGACTAACAGTAAAACTTGCTTCCTTTTAGAGGCCTGAATTTGTTCTTATGTAGGTTTAACTCCAGACATCAATGAATCTGGTCATGATATATGGTGATGATACAAAGAGCAGAACAGTTCTTAAATTCACCAGCTTGGCCTGGATGGCGAAAACAAAATTAATTCTACTCTTATTTACATTCTTCACCGTTCTTTTCCATGCATACATACTGCAGTCTTTAGGCTGAAAATTCTACCCATAATAAAAGACCTTTTGTATTCTTGTTCATCAGAATAGCTCATCTGAACATCTCTATCACCGCTGAGTTTTGTACAAATATCTTGACATCCAGATGTTTGTTTCACCTTGCCAAAAGTTGATAGGCATTTCATTAAGCAGCTCATGTCTGGATTTTTACCTTTCCCCCTGTAGGTTCAGGGGTCTTTTCCCAGGAAGTGAGAGTTGGCATCATGTGATACTTCTCAAGAATATAAGAATATAGGAATATACAGGAAAAAGGCAAAATTAATCTGGTCCTGAAATTGTGGCGGGAATATTTAACTTGGGCCTGTGTCCTGTAAAAGATTCTGGGAAACAGGCTGAATTTCTGTGGGACAGGCCAAGTTTTGTGTGAAGTTAGCTTGAGTCTCAACTAATCCTGGGCTAAGGCTCTGACAAATAGTGGTTGATGCAGAAATTCTTTTAATGGCACAGAAATACAGCAGACAGAAATTCTACAGACAAAAGAGAGTATGTTCTTTCATTTCTTGAAAAGACTTCACTCCCACTGGGCCAAAGCAGCTATGCAGACTTCCCAGGAAAAAAACCCTGAACCTACATGGGAAAAGGTAAAAATCCAGACACGAGCTGCTTAAGAAAATGCCTATCAGCTTTCAGCAATGTGAAACAAACATCTGGATGATCAGAGAAAACAGACAACAGAGACAAAAAGAGTCATGAGCAATCTCCTGGATGTGACTGGAGAATGAGGGACTTCACCCCTTGCCTTTGAGGATGCTGCCCCTGCCTGCCCTGCTGTCACCTTCTGCTCTCAGCTCACCTGCCCTTCCAGAGCAGTCCACTCTTTCTGCTTCCTGACAAGAAGCTTACTTCATATTAAATTTAGTCTGGTCCCCTGGCCCAAGTGTTTCTACTACACATATGGTTCAAAACTTTCTAAAGGAAAAAAGTGTTAGGCACATGCTGGAAAATTTGGGGTCAGTGTGTCCCATCCGTTAGCTGAGAACTTAATACCCCCAGTAAGTGTCAGAGTGCTTTTGAAGAAGACCTTCCAGCTGAGTTTCCTCCAAATAGATGTAGTTTGTGTGCACCTAAGGCACCTTGAGAAATTACCAGAAGGTGGTAAATGGAAACAGGATCTGCTTCAAAACCACCCTACTGCACCAAACCAAATCTCATTAAGTAGGCAGCCATTCTGAGCCAAAATGCACCAGCTAAACACATCAACTGACTAAGAGATATGTTGATTTCCACCTGAGGCTCCACGAAGGAGAGAGGGGTCCTTCTAGGGTGTACCATAAGCTTTTTCCCTGAATACTTTACGTCTCTGCTGAGTTAAAAAGATGTCCACTTTCCCCCAAGACTGCTAGAACCTAATTGGTTGCAACTGTTTCATTGGTGTATAGTAATAAGACACAAACTGACTATAGCAAATAAAGGTTACAGATTTGGCAAATTAAGTAACAGTGTGCAAGAGGAACCCAGATACAAGGCTGTGTTCTGAAATAACAGACAACTGAAGGAAAATTTTGCTTTCTGGGTTTGTTAAGTCCCAACTGTAATAATGCAAAGAATGTCATCTCATAGAAACCAAAATTCAAATTAGGCAGTGCTCTGCTTTTCCTAGAAACCAGTCATAGAAAACATGCCCAGCTCTAATTTAGAGAGTTTTCTGTGTAATGGTGCAGACTGAAAAGTACACTTGCAGCTACAAACTGCCCATGTCCTAAAATATTCCAGCATTCAGAAGATGGGCAAAAAGGACAAAACTGGATCATCCAAAGGTTTTAAGAATGTGTCTGAAGGTAAAATCCTTTGTGATTGAATTGCAAGGCAGTCTTGCAAATCTCAGATGAAATGAGATTGCTTCCTGTTTGTCCTTTGATGTAGTAAGGTCTCTTGCCTGTAGTTCGGCTATTCATCAATACTTTTTCAGTGAAGTTCTAAAAACAGGGATAGGAAATACTCGATTCATTAACTTTAGCCATTATAGAATAGGGCCAGTCTCTGACTGCAGTCCAGATGAGGGGTAGTAGCTTGAAAGTGGTGACATTAAGTCAATCATCTGGCTCAAAGTATGGCAATAAACATCTGTTGATAAGATTACTCACAAACAAGACCGTAAAAAAGAAGGCATTGAAAAGGTAATCTGTACATTAGATTAGGAAGAGAACCAACCCCCCCCCCCCCCAAATTTTGAACAATCTGTAGTGCTCATTATGCTGCCTTTGCTCTGGCAACACTCTCAAAGTTAATTACTTTTCTTGTTACAAAAAATTATGCCAGTTTTTCACACACAATTTCAACTATATTCTTAGTAATTTTACCATTGATGCTCTTTTTAGCTGCTTATCAGTTTTGACAGTCATCTTCTGGGAATTCTTCGATCTGATTACATATTACAATGCTACAGGCATGCTGTTGGTTAGAAAAGAAAGCATGGTCAAGGAATGAGGCTTTAAATTATGTTCTTGAAGGGGATTTTTCAGTAGGTTTTGACTTAGGTTGGGCTAGACATTTCACTCTCTCTTTCCTTGACTGGAGCCAACATTCTTACAATTAGATGCCTTAAGGAACTGTACTACACTGAGAAAAAAAATGCATCATTCTTTTATGCACAGAAAAGAAGCCTGTCATGTTGGCTGAGACTCATTAGTAGTTCTACTTTTCAATTTTTTATAACTTTGCTGTGTGTTTTGGGAAGATAGGACACAGGAAAGAAAAGTATCAAGGCAAAGCTAGTGGCGCTGTGTTCAGTGCTTGCTTTTTTTTTGTCTGCTGTGACAAAACAGTGAAAGGTTTATCCTGAGATCATAACATCTTGGTCTCTGGTCATCTGAACACCATGCACTAAAAATCATGTATTGATTTTACAGACTACATATATATGTACTGCAGGTTGTAAAACACAAGATGTGCTCTCTACAACGACCCCAACTGGGGTTTTCATTGTACTGCAAGATTGCCAGCTAGATTTTAGGCAAGAGCTCCCATGACACGAAAGCCTACGGTACCCATATGATGGGTACCATCAGCACCCAAGCATTTTTAAACTAGGCTAYGCTCCCTACCATCTGAGAAGCTTCCAGTAGAGCACAAAGCAATTTGACTGACATCTGTCACACCTTTTTCTTCTCATACTCTTAAATCTTGCACACGGGTGGCATGAAGCCATCAGCAGGTAGGGCACAGAAGTTTTTTGAAGCTTTGGTTCTCTATGTAATCCATGGAGACAGGGATATGTATCTAAGGGAGCCATAAATGCCAGATGGCTGCTTTTGCTATGTAGCTACCTAACCTAACCAAAGAAGAAAAGCTGAGTAGAGATGTCTGTCCTACATTTTGCCCTCTTTAGAGTCAGTATGTCTTACCATAATACACCTAGCTAGCTACGTTACAGTGCCTACATGACAGTACAGGTGCCTAGCTTCTTTCAGGCTTCTGAAACCTCTGCCAGGGTCAGATCAAATATTGAAGTGGGAGCTTCTGGTTCAACTCTCTCCTGATATATCTCTTATGAATGAAAATGTTTTGACCATCAGACTCCACATTTCCAAAAAAGCAGTACAGACACTATAAAAGGGAAAAGTGTTGTATCATGTGGGATGTGGAGACTGTGAGAAAAAGACATATTTTAGGGCAGCAACCATTTCCCACCTTCCACCTGGGAAGAAATAGGAGCATTCATCTGCTTGTGGTACAATAATTTGGAAGCCACCAGGCTACAGCATTTGGGGGTAAAAGACTGTGGGGTACATGCAGTTTCTCCTTTTGCACAAGTTCTGCCTCACATGGAACTATTAAAGAGAGCAAATATGCCTTCAGCCTGCAGATTTGGGCAAAAAGAAACTGCAGGTCACTATCCACATTTCAATGAGGAAGCAGTTGAAATCGAGTATTTCAAATCCTGCTCAAGTGCTCCAACGAACAACTTTCCTATTCATCCATTATTTTAAATAATTCTTCTTCCTTCCTGATGTTTATAGCCTGCACCCTGATGCATTTTAGACAACATCCATATTCCTTTTTTAACAAGCTTCTTTTTTTATTATCTTCTGTATGTTAACCTCTCTTTCTCTCATAACTTTAATAGTTCTTCTTTCCGTCATCTGTTTCAGCTTGATTTTTTCTTGAACTTGGGTAAGCAAAAGTATGACATTACCAACACAAGCTTATTCTCTTGCCACAAGTGTTCTGGATTTTTTTTTTTTTTTAATGACAGAGAACCAGAATCTTGTTTGTTTATATTTATTTATTTATTTATATTTATATTTATATTTAGGAGTTGGACTACACTGAATAATGTGGCATGCTGCATTCCTTGAACTGGGTGTTTGTTAACTTAGGGATCTGCAAGGTCTTCTATTTTGCAAAAGGTCTGTGAATGACTGAAGTTTCAGTGCCTAATATACCTGCTAAGATCCTGGAAAATATAAATATGAATTATGTTAAAGGAAAGCCAGGTATTTATAGTAGCTTTGATAAACTCACAGCAGAAATATGTCTTTTATTATTAACTCTTTATTTCTGCTAGTTTTAACTTTTTCCGTGGATTATATCTAGTATTTTTCAAAAAAAAAAAGAAAAAAGAAAGCTTGCTTCTCACAGATATTTTGTGTTACCATGTACTTGTATTTTTGTTCTGCCTAGCTTCCCCACCTCTCTATTGATCTTTATGCTTATTCTTGGCTCCTGCCTTAGCTTGGTCCAGTCCTGCAAGCACTCCCCACCAAATGTTAAGTAGAGACATAAATCCCAATGAGGCTGAAGCACTGGACTAGAAATTTTTTAGGATATAGGATGTACTTCTGTTTCATATGCCGTCTCATGAAAAAAAGCCTCCTTCTAACCTGAGTGCCTGCATGTGATTGCAAAATAAATCATTTTACAAGTAACCTCAGAAGAAGCAAGAATTTTTGCCTATTTCTTGTTGTAACAACTGCTTCTTTTCTCAGTGACCTATAGTAGTGCCTGGTAAAAGTGGCTGGTTCTTGCCTGTTGAACAGCCAGAGCAAGAAGTTTCACTACTTGTGGACTTGCTGTAAAAAAGTTGTATTCAGATGCATTGGATATGAAAACTGTATTTTGGGCATTAACATTTATCTAAACAACAAATATTTACCAGAAAAGTTTAAAATGGCTTTTGAGAAAAATAAAAAGAAATATACATAGCCTTCAGCAAGCAAAAAGATCAGTTAAAATATCATTTCAGAATATTAAAGAAGATATAAGATATCTAAGATATCTAATATCTAAYATATCTATGTATAAAATATGTCCTTAACCTGAACACAACATATCGGTGCAAAACTAACCAGATGGGAGATTACTACTGCCATTTGTCAAACAGATAAGGCATTTGGAATAGTAATAGTAGTAGTAATAGTAATATTCCTGTGTCTTGTAGTTAATGAAATGCAGGACTTGTTGGAGTGCTGTTGTGCAAAGTTTACATATTAACTATAAGAAAGAAAAAAATAAAGACCATTTGAAATTTTACTTTAATTTGTCTACAAGCCTGTACAAGCTGGAGAATTACCTAGACAGTGCAAGGAGTTTTGTTGCTAAGGAATAGTTTTTGAGCTGCTCACAGCACTGGTGAATGTTGGGCACAATTTCAATCACTAAAGCAGTTCTCTGTCCTTTCTGCCAGGCACACATCTGCTGATGAACTTTTTTCCTGACCATGCTGTGTGCTGAAATGGAAAAATATTTGTGTGTTGTAAAAAAGAAGAAGAAGAAGAAGGAGAAGAAGAAGAAGAAGAAGAAGAAGAGGAAGAGGAAGAGGAAGAGGAAGAGGAAGAAGAATTATTCTCTGCTGTGATAAGTGAGGAAGATCACTTAAATATATATTAGGGTCTAACTTCTGCCTTTAAAATCTGAGGGCATTTATACCAGGGCTGCACTTAAGTGAGGCCTCTGGGAAATATTACAACTATATGTAAACAAATGCTTTGTGGCCTTTCTAGTATTCTTCACTGTCTTGTATGCAGTTTATCTCTGTGTCACATTTGTGTAAGATAATGGAGTAAAATGATTGTTCTGCAAATAAATTCATTTTATACTAACTTTTGTTTTATTTCGCCTTAGTCAAGCATAAACTTTCACTTGGGATGGTCAGATGTGATTACTGATCTGGGTCTGACCGCATAATTCTAGCCAAACAGGCCAGGAATACCTAAAAAGGTGAGTCCTTCTTTTCTCTTTCTTTTAATTTGAATTTGACTTGAAAAAAAAGTAGCAAGGAATGGAGAAAATGGAGCAAATACTGAGGGCAAAGCACATCATCAAAGTAAGATCAAGTTTTTTTATGCTTCAGAAGCCTGGGAGTCCTCCTAGAACAGCAGCATGCATATGGCCATAGCTGTCCCCACACCTGGAGGGTTTGACATATGGTGTGACTGAGGAAAGAGGAAAAGACAAGACATTAAAATGGGAGTGCTGCCAATGTTGAAAGAAGTCTGTTGACAGCATCCTTCTCCATGATCTGGTGACTTGCCCTATATACCGGAGGAGGCCAATTTCTTTCCCCTTCCCTTCCCTTCCCTTCCCTTTCTTCTCCACTTTCGTCACTTCTCACAAAACCAAAATAGCATGTCCTGAAAGTTTTGTGCATGAAGTTGTGTACCTCGGTTTCAAGGCAGGCTTTAGTCTTGTTTTGACATATGGCCCACCATAGTAGAGGAAATATTTCTGCAGTTTTAGCATAATGAGGAAAAAAAAAAATCACGTTTTTCAAAAGCACTACAAATGGCCAAGAGGATTATTTATTAACTGGTGTTTTTATTAGGACAATAGCAAACTGCAGCTTTTACTTCATTGATTTCAGAGGGGGTCTTCTTGAGTAAAATAGTGTAGCAGACAGATATGAAATGAATCCCACATTTCTAATCTGAGGCAGAGCTGGTGCGAGGCTTTGCAGAAATATAGACATGCTTGAGTTTTTCTGCCCAAAGACAAGGTCAAAACTTATTTTGTTGTCATTCTCAGGCACCACAATAATTTTCCACAGAAAAATTCCCTTTCAGGGAAGATTAGAAGGGACTCAAGGGTGACTGGCAGTGATCCATGGGATACCTGTTGAAGAAGGATGGAGGAACAGAAAGAGTTGCTGTGAATTTCAGAGGTCTGACTCCCTGTTCATGAACCCTGCACTCAGCTAATCAGCCCTGAACAGCAGAAGGAGCCTTATTTATCTCTCCCCGTCCACCCTGAGGAAGACCCAAGTATTGACCTTAGCACCCAGAGGGGCATCACAAGGGTGAGCACAACCCCAGAGAAAAGGGGGAGGTATCAAAAAGTTTTCTTGTATAAATATTAATATAATATAAATATAAATATTTCTTGTATAAATATAAATATTTTTTGTATAAATATTTTAACTTATTAATAAGCCTTTTCTATTTTAACTTTATAATTTGGACTATTAGACTGTTAAAACATTAAATGGACTAACAACAAATTCTTGGTTCCATACACRTGGTGTATTCTCTTTTGCCTATAACAAGATTTTGAGTGTAACATGCATTATATTTCCCACAGATGCCTAGCATTGAACAGTTTATGATGCAGGGACTGTCTGAGCCAGATGTTGTGCCTTGGTATTTAATAACCTTAAATTATTTAATTTTCTTTCTGCAGAATTGTCCAGTTATCCTTTAACTCATAGAAACTTCTAGCATCCACATCTGGCAGCAAGGAGTTTGAAAGGAGGAGCTACATGACATATGAGTTGTCTCCCTTCATTTGCTATGAACCTGCCACTGGCTAATGAGGTCTGATGCCCCCTAGATCTGTGTTGGTTTCTCCTTTGTCTCCTAATCCCCATTCTTGCCTTCTCGTTTCTTATCTCAGCCCCGCTGACACCAGCTGGCCTGCCGCAGGGTGTCAAATTTTGGCACTGACTGCCCTCAGTTCTCACTGCCTTCATTTCAAGCTGTGAGTGCATTTAACTGTATGAAAGAAGATGCAATGTCTGTGCCCTAAGTCAGCAGCAGCCTGTTACAGGTTCTTCTACCAGCATGCTCCTGATATGAATGCAATTCCTTGCTTTGCTACTGAAAGCACTTCGCTGGCCAGCACTTTGCCCGATATGAAATTATTATTTTGTCTT
The DNA here is from genome assembly GCF_003343035.1 of Apteryx rowi. Lineage (NCBI taxonomy): Eukaryota > Metazoa > Chordata > Aves > Apterygiformes > Apterygidae > Apteryx > Apteryx rowi. The sequence continues at coordinate 27,532 of NW_020451229.1, read as the reverse complement.
TGTCTATTATTGAGAGTCTACCTGACAAAAATGACTGGCACGACTGGAATTCCTGATGCTATCTTTAGCAGAGAGCTCAAGGCTTGAGCTGTCATGGAAAATGATCTTCCCAAGAAAACAGCATTTGCAGATTAGTATGGTGGAATGGTAATAAGGCCTGCTTGTAGGCAACCCTGTTCTGATGACAGAGGCCTCAGGGCTTAAGAATACATAAAATACCAAATACAGGAAACCATAAAATGTATTGAAAGTTTGCTATTTTTCCAAGGTAATGTTCTCAATTTATTTAAAAAATTCTTGGACTTTTTTTGAGATGTTTCATATCCCCCAAAGGAGCAAATCTTTTGTGTCTTGGTAGAGTTTGACTCTAAAAATCAGTTTCTGCAAAGCAGGTGATGAATTCCCTAGAAGGGCCTTAAATGCAGACTGCCTGAGTGAGTGCCCTGACTGCAGAGCTGTTGAGCAGAAGTGAATGGAAGTCAAGGAGAAGGGCAGTCTCTGTTGCATTTTGAGCAAACTCCAGCCATTCGATGGACTTAGGCAGTGCCTGCTTGACAGAGGCCCTCTGGCAAGGTAGGTGGACATGCATCTGTCTGACAGGTGCAAACGGGGTTTATGCACAGACAGGTTTTGAGTGGCTCTGCCCTGTCGAGACTGAGACACTTCCAAGTTTGCTCACAAGCAGAAGTGTGTGCGTAACATGGATGCAAAAAAGCTTGGTAACTCTGAGGGACTTAGGCATGAGTAGAGCAAGAGTTTTGAGGACTAAAATGTTGGTCTTTGATATCTAAATCCTGGCCAAGTGCTTATGTGGATGCTAAACATCTTTTCCCAGCCTCCTGGAATGGCAGGAGAAAGGATAGATCATACTGCTCTGTAATAAGAGGACTAATCTTACATTTTTTATAGAAATGAAGTAAGAAGAGTCATTTGTTAAAGATCATGAGATTTTAGGAAGGTCTTTGTAAAGACTAGAATTAGTAGTAGCTTTAGGAAATAAAATTGTATTAATCAATTTTTAGTCACATTTATAGCCCTTATTTCCGATGGAAACTTGGTCAAAGCTTTAGAGTACAGCCTTCAAGACAAAAGCCTCAGAAAAGAGCACTTTTAAAAACAATTTCAAATTGACTTTTAATTGCTATTTTCATCAATGAAAGAAACAATGTAGAAGATTTCTCAGAATAAATATTTTATGAATGAATAAAATTCGATTGCATTATGTCTGTGTTTTACTTGATGTACCTAAATATACGTATTTACTTTATATACATACATACATACATATATATATATTATTTTGGATGTTTCTTTCAATAGTCGTAGTTTTAAAGAAGTTGTTTTGGGCAAAATTGGGACATAAATGTTAGAAACATGGATATTCATGTCTCTTGCTCCAGATCTAATACAGATGTTTGCAATGACAAGATGGAATTTCTCCCCTAGATGTTTATTATTACACAATTCAATAGGCAAATTATAGATTTTGTTTTGTTTTGTTTTGCTGCCTTCCTCTGATGCACCAAGCACTGGCCACTGCCAGAGGCAGGATTTTAGAGTTGAAGTGAAATATCTTTCATATAATCTTGCAACTCCTTGGTTCCTATACAACAAAAACACAGTAGTGGGAGATTAATAATTTATTATTAGGTTTACTATACTCAAATAGATGAGTTTCACGCGTGAAGGAAAGATTGGCTCTAAGTATATCACCTAGGTTGTACACAGTACATATACAGTGTAAATATGTTTTTATACAAAATAAATGCAATTGATGGTTTTTTTCTACTTCATCCAGCAAATTAGCAAATCAGATATTTTGCATGTATGGGCTGCTAATTACAACTCTTTTGTACCTGATTTTAGAGACTAGTATAACATGACAGTGGGAGACATTCAGAAAGAATTGTTTTTTTATAACACTAATGAATTTCAGTATTGTAAAGAAAGCAGTATTGTCCATAAATCTGTTCCTTTTCTGCTTTACTGTTGATGGTTTTACTTAGGACTTGCCCTTTCCCCACCTGTCTTGTTTCTGTGTGCATTTTCAAAGAAAAAATACACATAACTCCTCTAAGTATATCTCTACAGAAACACTAAGAAGAAAGTTTTAGTGCTTGCTACTTTAGGATAATACTCTAAATTGCCCGGTAGATCCTTTATTCCAGCTTGTGTTCAAAATGCAGCCGTGACTTGTCAGTCCGACAATGAGAAAAAAAAGCTTAGAACAGTGTCGCTCTCAAATACAAAACAGCGGTGGAGAGTTTTTTATAGCCTCTTCAGTTGCTAGTACTGATTATTGACTGGGATTATTGACAGGGACCATTAGTCTAATCTAGTCTTGACCTGTGTGTGTGTGTGTGTGTGTGTGTGTGTGTGTGCGGTTTGGGTGTTTCATTCAAACACATACTAAAGGGGGAACATGCTGTGGAGAACACTGCAACGAACACGGGTTGTTCAACACTGCTGATAAATGTGGCAAAGAGTTTTTTTATGCTTTATGTTTCAAAAAGAGCGAGTAAAATGTAATAAAAGGAAAAGTAAAGATAATAAAAGAGTAGGTACACAAYGTTGCTAATTTAATGGCATGATATTCATTCCTTTTATTAGTAGCAATCCCACAGATGCCTCAGGAAACACATTTGCCTACATTAAAATGAATCCTTTCTAGAAACTGTTCTGACATTCGTCGTTAAAGAATTTTATGTGAGTAGTCTTTTTTACTGTATTATTAAACCATTCATTAATGCAATAGATAAAGGCTCTATTGCACTGAGTACCTGCCATGGCATTAGAGAAATGTACCTTGCTTGGAAACGATGCAAATATGGCAGGACAGAAAAACACTAATACAACCCAACTTTACAGTAGGCTTTTCACACTATGGAACATTTCTAATGTAATAACTTAGAATATATACCAAAGTCAATCTCCTCTTAAAAAAAAAAAAAGAAATCATTCCATTTGCAGCAGGGTTGCAGCTCAGCAGTGCAGTCTGTGGAAGGATTGCTAAAGCATGACAGAGAACAAAGATGAAACTCTTAGTGCAGCATTCCCATGCACTGACTCCATGCCATTTTAAGTTCCTAATACAGTTCTTAAATGTGCCTGGACAGCTTGAACTGTATTTCCAGTACTAAGTAAATAGCAAATGATTGCACTTAAAACACCTGAAACTGCACCAGCTTAGATATAGGGTTCAGTGAGCAACGTATTTAGACATTAAGGAGGATGTCACAGGCATTTTATCTGTTCAATACACTGCAGGAAAAAACATATTTTCAAAGCTAGGCTATGTAGATAACTTCTCACACTATTACTGCAGTGTTTAAGCACCTCACAGCCTTCACCATCTCTTGTAGTGTTCCTGTGAGACAGGAAAAGACACCTTGGAAACAGATAAACTGAGACTAAGGGGCTGTATCTGCGCAGCTGTGTGAGCCCGCAGCCACAGACACTTGGGCACCTTGAGAACTTCCCTCTAAGAAATGTCCATCAATGAGGAACTGAGATGTTTCCATGAATGGGCAACAAATTAGCAGAGTTTTGAGGATCTAAATGTTTGACTTGGCATTAAGAGTAAAAGTAGGCTACATTGTTTGTATGTGAGGGTGATCTTACATGGAGGGGACATACATGAAAAGCAGAGGTATTGTAGTGCCAGTATGCAGAAAACTTCTGATACAAATCTTGGGCATGTACAGCTGGGATAAAACATCAGTTCTTTACTGCCTTTTAAAGCTCTTCAACAATTTTGACAAGCTAAAGCTGTGCCCCTCCCTATCCAATATAAACTAAGTTAAACCATAAAAGCTAAGCTTATTTCAAAAGACTTCTAAAATCAGATATATGATTCAGTCGCACCTGAAAAAAACAAAGGCAAGAGCCTGGGGGTTTTGTCAACCTCTGCCAAACATTGCTAACTATTCCATAAAGACTCAGTCTTTAATTACAGAAAGATTCCGCAGGATCAAATATTTTTCATTTTACAACATGTAGACCTATAACAATCTTAAAAATTTAAACAATCCACAGTATTTATTTAAACAGCTTTTTATTTGAATTACAGCTTGCAGAATGTCTAGGGAAACATTTTGCATTTTCATTGAAAACACTGAATATATCATCCACTCATCACAGGCATCAGATTTATCACCATTTGATAGATAATTCTTGCAATAGCTCTCCGAGGATTGACAGTTAACCATTAAACAGATTCAAAAGAGAAAGTAAAAGTGCATACACTGTATTACTGCATAGAATTGGAGACTGATCATTTGTATACTGGTGCTAAGTTCACCAAATATCATTGCATTCATCTCGCTTACTGTTTACAACATTTAAGTCATGTACAGTAGCAATAATCTGTCACTGCAGCAGGATTTTGCTTCTGGCAAGACTGTAACTCCATTTAATATCCCTAAGTTAGCACTGCATGCTCAATACCCAGCTTGTTCTGGCTTAAAAACATCTTCAGATAAACTTACTAGAATCTTGAAACTCTACCTCTTAAACTAACATATTATAACATAAATACTTTACTGTGATCCACATACACTATTATCATTCATATGCAAAAATAAAGATACCTCTGAATCTGCACAGAATAATACAATAAAACATCAAATACTACTAATTAAAAACTGAAACTTACATTAAGTTGATGGGGAATGTTTTATATTTTGCTAAATTTTTTGTAGTCATCATTACACCAAAATTGTTCTTGAACCGTATTAGCCCTGCCACCCAGTTTAACAATAGCGAAGTAGCAATTAGATGGTTAGTGCAGTAGAACCATCAATCTTAAATCTCAGAGAAAAAGTACTGCAGAATCCTTTCTTCTCTTTTTTCAGCCAGAGGGAAATTTGTACAAAGAGGGACTGAAAATTTGATAAAATTGCCTCTAAGTACAAGGAGGTTTTGCTTGCATTTGAAAAAAAGCAATGAATGAATTCAAAATGAATTCAGTGTAATGCCCGCTGAGTACATTCCTGACCCTTGCTAACTCTGAACCGTGTCCTGGCTCTGTCTCAGGGAGTGCCAGTCAGCGTGGGCTAAGGTCAGGCTGGGGAACGTGCTAGGAATTAAATGGACAGGCGTCAGGCAGTTTTTGGGCCTGTGCCCTCCCCCTGTTCAGTTGACTAGTATGGGTGCATGGACATGGGTTCAGTCTTGGGAGCATTTCTCCATGTAGCTGCAGAGCTGCTAGAGAGCGAGCTTTAACAAAGTATTAAGCAGAGCTGCCTCCCAGCAAGGAAGCAGAGAAAAGGTCTCAGGCCATTTGCAGGGTGTTACTTCCAGCCTGGCAGACCAGCAGAGGTAGCTTTTGTTTCTATAAGGGTCTTTTGCTATGCTAACAGGGAAGTCTTGGATGATGGCTATCTATACCCCTCTGAAAAGTAGCTTCCAGAAGGACTTTAAGCATAGTATGCTCCACCTTCTCTCTGCCCCCTCCTTTCCCTCCTTCTGCCTCACTCAGATGGCTGCCACGAAGGCTTGCTGTAGAAAGCTGGCTCAGTGCCATAAAAACATACAGTTCTAACTCTCTATATAAACATTTTTGAATACATAACTATGGATATGCAAGGTTTATTCATTTTACAAGCAACAGGATGTGATTTTTACAGAGTACTTTTATAAGTAAAGAAAATTGTACACCACCTTGGAAATGAGCAAGGAGCTCCCCAAAAACAAAGATCCTATAAAATAGCCCACACAATAAAGTTCTGACAGTAAAGTTATTAAGCCTTTTCCTACTTAGCAAAGCTCCCAGTTACCCCTAGCAAAGGCCCCGATGTTCCTAACCAAAAATTTTACTACGCTATGTACTCTGGCAAAAGACCAAGTTCTTATATTGGGTGTCCTTCAAAGGGGATGGCGGCTGGAAGCAGTAATATATTACGTGAACAGAACCAAAGCCTGAAGGAGAGGGACTCCATAAATCTCAGAAGATTTAAAGCCACTCTGAAAGCAACACACTAGAGGACATATAAAACATTTTCTCTGGTCTGCAGAGGGGAAAAAATACTTACTGGGATTTCTGCCAGCATTTAACAGCGCTGAAATGCTGGCGTCAGACAGATTGTTATTCAACATACAACAGCATGGACTATGCCCAGACTGGGTAGGGGTGAACATGTTACTCTGCAGTGAGCTTTCAGTTTTGAGGCTGACAGGGGTTTAATTTCATTGCATTGTCATGTAGCTTATAGCATGAAGGAGAGAGAGACCAGCCCTCCTGGAACTGCTGTGAACGTCTGAGACTAATGTGCTGTATTTGGAGGACTTTGTTAAATAATGTGGGAGATCTGAATGAGAGAAGGGAGGGCAAGGATATCTATATATTACATTGATTGGTATCCTCAACAACAGTCGTAGCAGAGGCACAGGGTTTAGACACATATTATTGCTTCAGTGACCATCCAAGTGGCTACACGGATAGCTGGAACTGGAAAAGCTCGGCACAACACTATGGTCAATTATAATATTGCAGTTAATTGTAATTAACAGAGTTGAGCTAGTCTGCAAAATTGAAGGGTAGTACCGCAGTTAATCTGTGGCATTGTTCTAATGGCCCTTGTTTGGTGCCCATTATTCTTTTCTTTGAATCCTGCACAATCTTTATGTATACGATCTCTATACAATCTGGTTGTGTGCTCCAGCCAGTGACCCCAAGAGGCATGACCCAGTAGGAATGGTCTCTCCCACTCCCCTTTCATTAGGATAACGGTTCAATGTTGAGAATATTCTCCTAGAAAACTGGTGGTCTGGACATGAACCTTCCCCGAGCAGAGCAGGAAACTGAACCTGTGATTTCTCTTTCATAGTGAGAGTTTCCACACAGGTGCCTGGGTTCCTCAAACTTAAGAGCTATGACATCAGGCATTGCAACATGAAATTAATTCTCTTCATGGAATTATTCTTAAGTGACTTGCTTACGGCAACCTCAGATATCATTTTGCAGAGACCTGAACCAGATTCCATAGTCCCAAGTATGTATGCAATCCACCCAGTTGTTCTTCTTGCTAATCCGCTGAAATTTGTCATGCGGTATATACTGAACTAGCACGTAATTTCTGTTCAGTTCTATTTCTCATTCATTAATTTTATATAAAGTATGAAGGACCTGTCTAATTAAAACCCAATGCTTTACAATAGGAATAATGGTTTCAGAACCTTCTCCTAAAAGCTGTCACACTTGAAATTCTTTTTTTCTCCCAGTGGAAGACATGTTATTTGTATCACCTAAGGGCTTGGTGCCCTCGAAGCCTAAGTCATGCCACTTGAAGTTTCTGCTCAATTTACCAGACACATGACCCAAGTATCAGGTTGTATGTACAGTGTGTTGAATTGAATGCACACCTTATCTCTCTGATACATGAATATTTTAGGGTTATTAATTTAACAGAAGAACATGAAATTCGTATTTTCTTTAAACCACAGCAAATTAGCTATAACACCTTCTTTGTCTGTAAAGTACACCATGTATACATAATGGCATTCTAACAGCTATTTAAAACCCCATTTCTTAGGAACAGAAGAACTGGCCTAATGGGTAGTTCTTAAGCCTGACTACTGAATTCTTCTGTCTCTGCCTGTGATCAGTACTATGAGTAAGGCACAAATACTAGAAAGCACGTGTTGAACAAATATGGAATAATCTATCTATACTGTAGGTATCTGCTGCAGCCACTGCGACTGGTCACAGCATCCAGTCATAAGTGAATGACTTGAAGCCTGCTGGCCTTTGTCTTACCTAATGTAACTGTCGGTGACATGATCTTGGCTCTTTCCTAATACTACAAAAAAACCCGAAGTACAGCACACACAGTGAGTTAAGCTAGCAAATGCCATGAAAGCAACAAAAATATGTTTTATAAGGTGTAACGATGAGGACAGAATATTTACTGCATGCTTGAAGCAGGTAAAGTGATCACTATAAAGAAATTTCTGAAATAAAATGTACTACCTAAATAACCACCTAGCTAGATAATAAATATTTAGCAAAGTAATTCAAGAGCAAAAGGTCCATTTAAATGTTCACAGTTTAAGTTAATTGGGTATTTAATTAAATACTCTAAGACTGTGTTACTATGTTAAAAAAGTACAGATGGTCAATGCTTTCCCTAAAGATAGTGAAGTCCCTGAAGTGCTGTAAATGTCAGCTATAGAGGGGTTATTAAGCAAGACAATGAAATATTTCAGCGGAGAAACTCTAAATAAATCAAATGTCAAAGGCATAATGAGAAAAGATACAAATTAATTTTTATCGTAAAGACTAAATTTTCAGTAAATATCACAAACAGATGAAGCAGGGAGGCATTTTGGCTTGACCACACACTGCCATTTGTCACGATTGCCAGAAGCCATCGTCAACATGGCTCTTTAGTCTCCTCGCTCAAGAGAGACAGTTGCTTCCAGACATTCAGATGGTTTTTAAGCTGGGCAGATAACTGACCAGTGGGCACTTCTCATGCAAAGTCTGGTCACCGGCTAAGGAGCCTCAGCACACCCTTAAGGAAACCACTATCAACCCCAGCCCAGACAGCACATTGTTCCAGGGCAGCAAAGTCCCAATAAAATATATTTATGTATTGAATATTTATATCTATGCTAACTAAACATGGTGAAGTGAGAAGTGTATGAGATTCATGTACAAAAGCATTTATATATATGTCAGCTAAACATGGTGAAGTGAAAAGTGTATGAGATTCATATAAATGTGCAAATCTCGATGGCAAAGGCTTTGCATAAATGATAAAATACCAGCTAAGGTTATAGTGTTAGCTGTGACTACTTCTGGAACAATTTTCTAATKTTTCTTTCTTACACTACTTTATTTTGCCAAGCAACTACTAGGTTCTAGCTAAGAAGTTTTGCTTTCACTAAGCTAGAGGAGTCATGATTTTGGTGAGACTATTTATCCCATCGTAGGCATCTGAAATTAGTCTGTTGTAGGCTCAGATGCGAGGTCACACAAAGACCTCTGAGGTTGGAAGCCCAGAACAAACAAGTCAGTGAACTCCAGGTGGAGTCCTTCCTCAGCAGCCACGGTCCATTTGTTTGGGCATTGACTTTGTCCTACCTGCTCATGCACTTGGTTTTCAGATATGGTTGACAGATGCTTAGTTATGACATGTCAGGGAGTTGCCTTCTTGGTCCTTTCACTGGAAAGTCTGCTACCAAAATCCACGTGTCTTTGAAGCACTTACGGATTTTCTCTGAATTAAAAAAAAAAGTTGCATTTAAATTGATTTAAATACTTAATATCTGACTTTCATGGAATGAATAGTAATGGTTTCCACACTTTCTTAGTTATGCATCTGCAGGAGTGCTTTAAGTCTCCCCAGTTGTTGCCGGTTAAACCTGAGAAACGTGGATTGCTGGTAGCGAGTGTGTGAGCTTTTCCTTCTGCCTTTTCAACTTCAGACATAATTCTTTGGTGTATACTGCTCTACTTGACCTCTTCTTTCTTCTAAATGATATTGAAACTGTTATCGCTGGTTCTGTCTCCCCTTCCCTATTGTTCCATTCTCCTCAAGCTCTTTTTTTTCCTGACAGTTCAATTTTCTGAGTTCCTTGTGTATCATTGTAATCTTTCTTCTAGAATTGTCTTCAAAGGTCATAAGGTCCTTTCTTACAGATTCTTCCTGCTCTAATACAGAAAATTCCTTAGGCTTATCCAATTAATATGGCTTGCATTAGTTTATAGCAATATAGCCAAAATGAATGAAAATTTGTGTTAAATGACCAGAACTCAGAGGCCTGCACTTCAGACTCTTTATTAGGGTAAGTGACAGAGCCTTAAGAGATACCATCAGTGTCTCAGTGTTGTTCACCACATGATAGTATTTTAACCTTCAGACTTACATCTATCCAGAAAATTTCTTTTGCATTTTCATTCTGCTTTTATCCAGCAGTCTCAAAGCATTTTGCAAAATATTTCTAGTTTGTGTCAGTGTATTTCTGTGAGGTAAATAAACACATGTGCAWGCAGTAAAGCTGACTAACGTAGGCTGCCGAGACTGAAAGCAAAGTAGCTCTCTAATAGATTCACACCAGATGTCATATTCGCTCTGCTCAGAGGAATGCACTGCCAAGTACATCTTATGATTTCTTTAATGAAGGATAACATGCATCCTTCTTTAGCTGCACAGAATGACATGCCAGCAAGCTGGCTCCAAGGCTGGCCAGCATCTCTGACTGGTAAACTCAACGGTGGGAAGTGATGGAGACTGACTGGCAAGGAAAAGATTTCCTCTCTGGCACACGTGAGCTTTCTCATGCCATTTTGAGAAGTAAGTATGAGTCCTACTGTGTTGTTTGTGCAGCTAGAGACAGACTTTCTTTGCTTTATGCTTTCTCTCTGACGAGTACAAAATTTGCTGGGACCTTGTGTAACTTCCATGAATCATATAATGAAACCAGGGCAGTCAGGAATAACAGCTCCAAGACCCAGGTTCAACTAGGTGTATTATCAGTATATGAAAACCAGACACAAAAAATTGGTCTGGGCTTTTTTCACTCTTTTTATCTGGAATTTATTCAGACCACTGAGAAATTGTTAGCTTTGATATTAGCCATTTCCCCAGCTGTATCTACTTAGTAAAATCTTGTAAAATCTGGACTGTACCTTCTAAGGCATCCTAGCAAGAACTTGCAATATTACAACGGTGAAGAAAATGCAAAATACTTGTTGACTCACTGATGCAGAAATACCGCAACCAACTCTAACAGATTTTCATAAAACTAATTTCTCTTTCAGGCAAGGAAGTGTTATGTTACTTCAAGCAGTGGCAGACTAAAAAATCTGCATGGCAGATAAACATGACTTTGTGTGTGCTCTTCTTTGCCTAGGAGATGGAAATTCAGCAGCCTTTTCTGAGTTTGCATAAATCCATTAAAAACAAAGAGGTGTTGCTGAATCTTTCTTCATTTTTCACAGTGCTAAACATGACATACTTGAAATTCTTTGAATTTGTCAACTGGTTTCTTCCCTAAGCTAAACACTATACGCTTCTCTCCCTACATTACTGCTCTTGGCTTTCCTTAATACGCCTATTGAATAGGCTCCTTTCAGGCTACCTTTGAATTCTTCTTTTATTCCTGGTTTTGTGGTCTGATGCCATGCTGGATATGTGGAATACCCTGTCTGTTTTTTTCCACAAAGCAGTCAACTTCTCTTAATTCTAGTTCCTTTTTCCAAGTACTTCTCCAAAAAAAGATGAATCCTCAGTTGTATCTCCTTGACAGTGAAGTACTGTCTACTACTTCTGCATCAAGTTTCTCTCTGAAGTGCACAGTGCGCATACTTAAAGGCTTCTTTACAAAAGAAAGATGCACTAATTTAATTTAAACCAGATTTTAAACCAATCTAATTTAACTAAAGTAAATTCTTGTGTAGACATTCTTACCTGGTATAACATATGCAAGTTTTTCATTGCTGTGAATTAAAAAAATATATAGTTTTAAGCTGGAATAGAAGTGTCCATGTTATTTATTTAAAACAACCTACCTAAATAGACTGGTGCAACTTTCTCATGGAGAAAAGGCTTTGAACTATACACAGTAGGATAAAAGAAGTATATACAGTCCCCTAGAACATTTTTTCCTCTATTCTGTCAGTTTCCCATCTTTTCCACACTTCTATCTCCAAAAGCAAGTACAGTTTTTGAGTTGTTCCCAAAACAGAAACTTGCATAAACTTCATTGCAGCTTTTGGGAACTCTAACGATCTCCAAAAATTTTCTTGTGCTTACATTTCCTATTCACTGGTTCCTGTTTCCCTTTTTACCCTGCTTTTTCCACACTTTCTCTGTGGATTGTACTGGCTCTAGAGCAATTTTGAACATTTATTCTACAGTATCTACCTTCAAAAATGTAACCAAACTTCCAGTTGGTACAAATACCAGGAGTATCTTCAGGATATAGATTTTTTTTCAGACACATTCTTACCTTTTAGTCCAAAAAAAAACTTTAAAAAGGAATATTCTGACAGTGAATGAAAATGAAATGGATTTCTACCTTTAGATTTGCCTAAATTATATTCAGAGRCAGGATATACTGAAGAAGTCACAGAGATACAACAAGCCTGAATCTTTTATTACCTTAGAGAATAGCGAAGCTTAGCAGCAGTGATTTCATCTCTAAGTCCAAAATCTTCAGCTGGAAGTACTTTTCTTGCTTCATTTTTAACAAGCTCAAAAATCTTTTCTCCCTTCATCTCACTTCTTTTCCCAGCAAAACAAATTATTCTGGTTTCTCAGTCAGCCTRTTTTCCCTACTACCCTCAATTTGCACCCTCAGCTCACGTTCATGTGTATGAACAACCTATACACACTTGATTAGTGTTATGTTTTCCCATTATGCATAGGCATACTTGCTATAGTTGCTATTGCCTTTCCATCCCTTTGATATCAGATTAGTGAGGCTATATTAATTATTCATTCCTCTGGGCTACGAATGTTCTGTGTTCAATAGCTGATTGGTTCTTTATGCTCAATAGAGATGTTAGTTCTAGGTATCCTGGAAAGGACAAAGGAGAAAGGATACCTTAGCAAGAGTTCAAATATTTATAACAGATCAGTTTCTCACTGTTTCTCACTGTGCTGCACACCTTTTGTTTTATGCAAATCACCACTTAAAAAATTCTTTCATTAAGTGTTAGGAAATATAGTGAGACCAAAATTGATACAATTCTTAGGCTAAGCACTCTTGCCCCGCTATTCTGCTGCTTCCCTGCTTAACAGTGGGCACCAGAAAATATTTCTTCCACTTAGACCCCTATCTTACTAGCTCCATAATGGAAAAATGCATTGGGCTGCTGGGCATTGCAAGAATATTCGAGTAAACTGGTTCAGAGGATAGCCGCACCTGTGGGAATAAGTCATTAGCCATATACCATGGAACCATCCTTAATTCAAGCCAGTTTAAACTAAAAGGGAAGAAAAACATTTGTCTACAGAATTCAGAATAGAGTTGCAAATTTTTCCAAAGTCAAGTTGCAAAATGGAAAAGAGAAAACACATGCAGGTCTCTAGTCATTATTTATACTAGCTCTAAAGTTTCCTCTTACCCATTATGATGCAGCTATGAGACTGTTAGAAACTCATATCCTCTTGACTGAGGATCCAGGCTTTAAATAACCCTAGCCTGGGTTTCTTAGTTTGGGTTTATGGAAGAGAATCTTGGCTCAGGGAAAAATGTAACCTTTCATACAACATTCCTTTAAAATAGTTTTTAAGGATGCATTCAAAATCAAATTTCTCCTCCAACAAAGCTTTGAACCTGCATTTCTTAAGCAGATACTTTGGATCTTCTTGTGGAATATTAACTGCCCCCATCTCTTCGAAAATGCTGGTTTCTCTTTAGCAGCCAGACATAGTCATCTCCTTGGCTGGACTATTAGCAAACTGTTAATCCACTGCCAGATACATACAGTTCTCTTCCTACCTGCTCAAAAACAAAACCTTTTTTTATTCAGAAGGTTTAGTTTCATGTAAGGCTTCACCCATGCTTTATACAAATATACCAATGGACTATGCCATATCTGGCTACCAGATACAATCACTGGACCAGACAAACAACTGAGCACTACCCCACCGGATAAGTCAGACATGGGATGTCTGAAGAGCATCCCCAGCTCAGAGCCACATTTGTAGCATGGGCTTTGATTCACTTTGGGTCTCCATCCACGAACCAGCAGAGAGGAGTCAGAGCAGTGTGCAGGCTCGCACTCAGCACTTCTCAGAAACTGCAGCAATACGCAGAAGCCACTGCAGGAACAGAGGTGTCCCCAGGCGCAGACTCCCTTTGCTGGGGTCCCAGTGTTTGCCAAGCAAATGTCTAGAGTAAAGCCCCCTAGAGCTGAGGGGACAGCAAAAGTGCCCAGGTGGGACAAGCATGTGCAGGGACTGGCTACAGAGAACTCTCCAACAGATGTAATGAAAACACTTGTGGGTTATGTGAGGTTTTCTGTTTGGGATTTTTATGCGTTTCTTTCCCTAAAGGTGAGGGAGCAGTGAGAAATGAGAAGTGCCCATGGTACTAAACAGAAGCTAGATTGTTTTCATATATATTTCATGCATTGAGGGTGAGTTAGATGCTGTAGAACTGTCTTCTGGGATTGTCTCCAAAGGACAAACAGAGGATTAAGCGAACAGAAGGCAGACAAAACAACAGGTATTTAACCAGTGTAAGGGAAGGAACTGAGCAGGGTAAAGAAACAGGGCATTCCCTCCCCAAAAATCTGGTGGTAGAGGGGTTTTCATCAGATGTTCAGAGTTGGTAGCAATATGGAGGAGTGGCTAATCTTCTAGAAAGAAAATATTTGGAAAAAAAATACGTGGAACAATTTTCATTGTTGCATTGAGAAAAGATTGCAAGAGAATAGAGAAACCAGAGCTAACACAAACATTAGGGAAGAAGAGGCAGGCCATACAGGGTCTTTTGAAGATGGGCTTTTAACCTGTGCCTGAATTTAGACAAGGATTAACTGGTGACCTGGGGATAGTGAAGTGTGACTTGCAGCTTTTGATAACTATAGAAGAACTGACAGAGCAACAGGTTTCAGACAATAGCTCTGCATTAACAAGTAGGGGAGAGAAGGATAGTGAAAAGTTAAGGAGTTTTTTCCCTAGATTCTTTATGTAATTCAGCTTCAATGTAGAGCAGTGTTGGTTTTTTGTTTTTTTGGTTTTTGATAGCTTATAAAGTTTCACACTGCTGTGCCAGATGCAAGTTTGGAAACTAAAGCAAGGTTTGTGCCAGGGAAAAGGGTGAGTAGAACAGTAAGCAGATGAAAAGGGCAAGGAAGGGGCACCAATCCCTGGACAGGGGTTAAAGTATTTTGGATAGCAGAACTTTCCCCAGTTCTTTATGAAATTAAGGCTCTGCTTAAGGATCACCATTAGAGACAACATTTCTAGCGGATTTTTCCTTAAGGGGGAATCAGAAGTCCTGTAATAGCCAAGAATTTAAAATCAGTTAAGGGCTAGGAAGAAGTTGCCTATCGAAAGTTAATAAATGAAGTGGCTACAGCACAGATGATGGGTCCCTTTCCTCCTCTAGGACAGGTATTGACAAAAGGATGTGATGAATTCAGAATGATCCATTCAACTCCCCCAACCTTATCCTTGAAGACTCAATAAATGATGGTGGTGATCCTCAATTAGCTCTTTGAGATACTTTTGCCTTGACCAAGCACTATCAATCATTCATCCCTGTGGCCTTGGAGCATGGCTTGCAAATTGTGATATCAAATTGGTGTTTCAGCTATTGCCAGTTCGCCATCATGATTTCAATTTGCTGAGGTTCAAGATCCAGGGACAGTATTTCTTCAAGAAAGCTATGTCAATAGGTTGCTCAGTGGCCAGTACAGCCCTCTGTAATTCAAAAATTGCAGTATAGGCAGTGAAATGGGAAGTGGAATATCTGTGTTAACCTACTATTTTGAGGACTTTGCTGGAAGGGGAGAGAAGGAGGAACAGTAGATGTGGTAGCAGATTGTGGTAGCTGGGAGCTATGAAGTCTCTATGGCCACATAAGAGGACAGAGGGTTTCTGTGTAGAAACCGCTGCCTTGGGAAGGTAAATAAGCCAGACCCCCACACAGGAGCAATTCATGCTGCCACAGGAGGAGGCGATGGAAATCAGAAAGGCAAAGGGGGCCAAGAAGGATCATTCAAACAATTGCAAGCTTTGCTGGGGGACACAGATTTTGTATGCAGAATGTGCTTGCACAAAGGCACTGCACACAAACCACTGCCAAATTAGGAGGTCATATGCAAAAGAGACTCCTCTGTTAGTGAGCAGCATGATTTGCCGTAACTCATTAAGCTGGTAAGAAGTTTGTGCTGCGTGCTGATAGTACAACACCTTATTCCAAACCGTACACATAGCAGGTCTGAGTAAAGATTTATGAGACAATTTATCTCAATTTCAGGATGACAAGTTTGGGAAGTTAGCTCCCTCAGCCAGTGCAGAGCTCAGGGCAATGCCTTCACACCTGTGGATCCTGAATAAGTACTAAGTCAAGGGATGCTGGCCTATTTTGCATCAAAGATATTGGGGGGTGGGGGGCTATAAAAGTGCATTCTGAGGAGTTCTTGAAGTTCTCAGGGAAGGTAAATCTGGAGAAGAGATAACCTCTGCAATGTTTACAAGTGGATGTCCTCAGCAGGCAGGGCCTGGCGACATGCACTAGAGAAGACCAGTTACTAACCATTGCTTTCAGGGCTGATGGATTTTACAAAACTGTGTCAGAGTCCCAATTCATAGGGTGCGCTAAAGACCTAGATTTCTTGAAAACGTGGAGAGATAGTACAGGACCAGACTGACAGGTGATCATAGGGCTTCACTCTTTAGGCTAGATGGACCTTTGCCTTCATACAGGCCTATTAGTTATGCAGTATGTGATCCATATTAAAGGGTATCTCATTGTTCTTTGAGTGTTATAAGAAGAAATCAAAGTGGTTCCAAATATGAAAACCCAAACTGGTGTATCCATACCTGTTATAAATGCCACACATGTACCTCTATGCATCCTAACATTTTTTAATATAAAAACATGTTTATATATAGTTTGATGACATATCCACTCTGTATATAGTGACATACAGAAATTTCTGTTAATTTACCACTAGACTGAACAGAGACTCCATGTAGCCTTTCCTTTTGGAGGAAGCCTGGCATCCTTTTCTTCTCACCCTATCACTGTGAAAATCTAAGAAGAATTTGGCTCCATCTGCTCTGCATCCCCCCCTTTACATAGGTGAAGACAACAGTAAGATTTCCCTTAGCCTTCTCTTTTTAAGGTTGAACAAACCCAGCTCTCTTGGTCCCCCTTTGTACCTCACCTCACATCTTGGCGGACCTCCACTGGATTCAGTCCAGTATGTCAATGTCTTTCTTGTACTGGGAAGCCCAAAACTGGACAGTGTACCAGATGTGGTCTCACAAGGGTGGAACAGATGGAAATAATCACATCCTTCAACCTGCTGGTTACATTTTTACTAATACAGGACAGTCTGCATTTGGCCTTCTTCATTGAAAGGGCACGCTGTGACTCATGTGTACTGGGACCCCCATGTCCTTTCCTGAAAAGCTGTTTTCCAGCCAGTCAGCCTCCAGCCTGTACATTGTATAGAGTTGTTCCATCCCAGATACAAGTCTTTGCATATACTTTGCTGAACTTCATAAGGTTTTTGTCAGCCCATTTCTCAGCTTGTCGAGGTCCCTCTGAATAGCAGCTCTGCCTTCTGGCACATTGAACATTCTCCACAATTTGGTATTGTCCACAAACTTGCTGAGAGCGCACTCTGTCCCATTATCTAGATCATTAAKGAAGACATGAAACAGTATTGATCTCTGAAGGATACCATAGTTACTGGCCACCAGTTGGATCTCGTACCACTGTATCTCCTGAACTTAGCAGTCCAGCCAATTTTCCACTCACCTTATTGTCAGCTTATCCAGTCTGCATCTCATCAGTTTGCCTATAAAAATAGTGTGAGAGACAGTGTCAAAGGCCATGCTAAAGTCAAGATAAACAACATCCACTGCTCTTCCCTTATCCACAGATACAGTCATTTCATCATAGAAGACAGTCAAGTTGGTCAGGCGGGATTAGCCCTTGCTAAATCTATGCTTCCTGTTCTTATCCTTCATGTGCCTGGAAAGAGCTTCCAGGAGAATTTTCTCCCTAACTTTTCCAGGTACTACTGATCAGCTGGTATTGCCCCAGACCTTCCTTATTGCCCTTCTTGAAGATGGGGGCAACATTTACATTCTCCAGTCTTCAGAAACCTACACCTGATTGCCGTGACCTTTCAAGGATGATAGAGGCCTTGCAATGACAGCAGCAAGCTCTCTCAGCACTGTTGGATGCACCCCATCCAGTCTCAGATGTCCAACTGGCTTAAGAGATTGCCTAACTCTGTTTTCTTCTACCATGAGTAATGCTTCAGTTCCACAGGCCTGGGTCCTGGTACATCTAAGGGAAGAACTTACCAGTAAAAATAGAGGTAAAAGTACCTTGGCCTTGCCCATGTCCTTAGTTACTAGGTCTTATTTCTAGGGCCTTCTTACTGCTCTTCCTATTCCATGCTAGTTTCCCATCCAGCTAAGCTTTAGCTTTACTAACTCCATCCCTGTATATAGTATAATATATTATAGTATATAAGGATTTAATTAGATAGGGAGTATATATACATATGCAACCACACATAATAAAATACAACAAAAATACTATTCAAGGTGAAGAATGAAAGTAATGTAAAAAAAAAAAGCTACCACACTACAGGTTGAGGTAGAAAAAACCTTCTATTTATAGTCTGATGAATGCTCAGAACAAGAAAACTATTGAACATAAAACCAGACTTTCGTGAAAAAGATAGGAATTGTAATATAATCAATTAAAATAAATTAATTTAAATTATGTAGTTTGGACAAGTGGAAAAATTTGAAAACTGTTAAACAAATGAAATCTGTGTGCAAAGAAAAATAAAATATAGATGCATACTTTAAAAATGTCTTGTAACTTTTAGTTCCCAGCCAACAAGTATTTTGAAAATATACTCATTAAAACTGACATAATTCTGGAACACAACTGAAAAACAAAACAACCCTTCCACCATTGTTCAAATGCAGCAGTTTCCTACAGAGAGGTCATAAGACTACCCAACGCTAAAGAATTCTGGTAGTTTTCTTTCTTTTTATGTAAGAAGAAACAGGATTAGAGAGATAACAGGAGAAAGAATGTGTTAGTCTTGTACCCTTGAGCTGTGATGAAATACCAGTCTACTTACATTTAATTATGTTCAGTTTATAGCAAAGGATTCAGCAGTAAACGTCAGTGAGAATGTTGACACATTCAGATTTCTCCTAATAAGAAATGAAGAACAATTATTGTTGCAAAGCTGGCATCTAGAATTGGACTGGAAAAGGCATTTTTGTTGTGTACCAATTAGTACTCTCTATAAGAAAAAGCAGTGTTTTTAAAAGGAAATTGCTGGCAAGATTTACAACTGATTAATTACAAATGTTTAAGATGAGTTCAAAGATTAAAAAAGACAAGATTATTCTAGACGAAGGTATATTTTGACTAAATATATACCACAATATATAATATCTTGTTGTCTATTACCTAATGCTCTCTGGAAGAAAAATAAATGAATAAAGCTTAGAGCAAAGACCTGAACTTTTTGACTGACAGATTTGGCTCAAGCTTAACAGAAATCTTAGGTCAACTACCAGAGATCTGAAACTAAGACTCTTCCACAAGAGAAATAGTAGAATAGTACTGACTATTTCTTGGATGAATAAAGAAGGGCCAGATAAAGACAGGTGCTGGCACTGTGGGAAGCTGAATACCAGCTTCACTCGTGTCTTACCAGTGGCCACTTGTGCCTAATCTGTGAGACAGTCACCCTGGTAGGTATGAAAGGTGCTGACCTATGAAAAGCTTGTATTAATGGCAGCTGTTCAGCACCTGTTACAATCAAACCCTACAGTCTTAAATGGTTATTTCCTAGGAGCTGGGTGCAACAGCCTATAGTTGGATGTGTACCCAAACCCTTCAAAGCCAAGAATAATTTCTATACATGGATAGAAAGAACCTGAAGATACTGAAATCAATGAAGTTTGGTTTTACTCACCATGGATGTGGCATCTGATCCTAAATATGGAAGATGGACACTAAGCAACTATCACTTCCATAATGAGTGCATCAAGGCTTACAGTCAGCATGATTCTCAGTTCCTATCATAACCACAAAAAACATTCTGTTGTTTGTGGTGGATGAATGGCACAGACTCAGGAGGGTTTGCATCCTGAGACATTTATTGTTTATTTCTGAGCATATTTAAAAAGTTAGCTGCTTCAGTGGTTTCACAGACACACTTTGCTRAGCCAATCATCATGCAGATTATGTCACAGGGGGCCAATCATTACACCGATCATGCACGCAGCGGTCACGCCTTGTACTCTGCTACTTGTTTGGAAAGGCTGTCTTGCCCTTAACCTTGGTTCCCACTGGCTTCTGCTAGTTTATCTGTACTTTCTCAGGATGTATCATTCCCAGCTGCACCAGTGTCCTTGGGTACGTTTGTCTGAGGCTCCTGTTGCTTGCTACTTGCAACTTTCCACCAGTTTAACCCTGTCATGACCCTCCACAGCTGTTAACTGTTTTTTAGAAATAAAATGCAGAACACCCTCCCTCCAAATCCAGTGAGATTGAAAACAATAGCAATTTAAATTAGTTTGATTTTTTTTTCATTTTTACTTGTGAATCAACATGAATTCTTTCCTTTATTGAAATAGCATAGCTTCCACAGGTCTAAGATTGCAAATCAACTTCTAATACAACACTTGTGAAACCCATGAAGAATGTCTGCCTCCAAATGGGACAGTGTGAGTAGATAAATGTCTATGTCAAATTTTAAAGGAGTGAGGTAAGGTTTTTCTGAACTCCCCCTTGGAAACCAAAATTTATGCAGCAATGAGCTGGGGACAACAAAGAAAGGAAAAAGTGAGGAAGTTGAAGGTGCCAGCCATGCAATGAGGTAAGAGACAACAGGTAGCCATGGGTCAGTTGAAATTGAGGAGAGTATGGGATAGTTGTGCATACAGCTGATACAGCTGTAGTGGAGCCCAGTGGTTTGGCAGGATGCCCATGCAAAGCTATGGAGAAAGGATCTGCATGTGTGCTGACCATGGGTACTGTAATGCGTGTGTTGTAGGTCTGGAACACCCTTACCAAAGTAACCACTTGTGTGGCATAGTCTGTGTACTTAGATTTTTGTCTGACATTTTCTGATGTGATGTGATGACTTCTAGTTACTTACTCCAGAGCTCACCCTGCTTCTACCACCACTTTTTATGTTCCTGAACAGTTGGGATATATGGAAAATATTTGACAGCTTTTTCATTTTTTTCCCCACACTAATGTTCCAGGTGAGATGGATCCTTTTCATGGAAAAAACCTTCTTGTTCCATTCCATCATTTTTAGAGGATGATGCAATCCCCAGTTGCATCCAAGGCTATCTCAGACTACATGAGATTTTTAAGATCTGTCAGCATGAACTTCTGTGCCTTTACTTCAAATCTCATCTTAAAGAAGAATTCCTACAACAAAGGAATGTGATGTGATCCCCAACTATGTTATCATCATTTAAAAAAAGAGAGAGAAAGGGGAGATATATATCTCATCTCATGGCTCCTTTCTAAAAAGTTCCTTTCCTAATTCAACTATACAGTCTTACTTTCGGGTAGATTGTATTAGTAGTGTGTAGTCTAGCGGTCACAGCCAAAACTTATTAGGCACATTACAGACACATGGGAAAGATATTTTAAGCCTGCCAAAAGAGAGAATGGGATAGAAAATAGAGGAATAGAGAAGTGATAAGACCCAAAAGTGAGCAGAAAAACGAATTCTCTTGAGCCTTGTTTGGGGATCATGCCAGTAGTTCACAGTGGCAATCATGATCCCAATTTCCATGGGGAGTGATGCTCCCATATGACTCAAAAAAATAAGAGGTTGTGCACACTCACACTTGTGTGAAGGGAAGCCTTGCCATCTACAGAGATAGAGGAACAAGACCCTCTAACTGGGCAGCAGTAATACACCCCTTATCCATAATGATAATATGCCCATTTTCTATAAATCTCTCAGACTAGTGAGACTTAATGGAGAGAGAACAGGGCCTCAAGAGGCCTGGATTCTGTTTTCAGCTCTGCTGCTAGTCTGAAGTTTGGCTTTGGCAACTTATTTTTCATTCTCTGAACTTCCATTTACCCATTGTAAGGTGCGGATAATGAAAATGATGACCGTTATGCAGAATTTTGAGATCTTTGGGTGAAAAAGCTCCAAAGGATGGCTTTTACTTTCCCTCTTACTCTAGGCATCCCCCTTCTTCTCATATGTCCTCCCTTGCTTTCATTCATTTTCTTTTTTTTTCTTCCTTTTTCTTCTCTTTAATTTTTTCCTATTTTCTTCTTTCCTTTCTTTTTCTCTTTCATTCTTTTTCTCTTTTTTCTCTTCCTTTTCTCTCTCTCCTTTTTCTCCCTGTCTTCCTCCCTCTCCCCCTCTTTCCTGCCTTCCTTCCTTCAAACCTGTAAATTACCATATCAATCTTACATATCAGAATACTTGTGTATTATTATCATCACTGTGAGCTGTGTTCTAAGGTAGAGCTGCTGTTAAACTGCACTGAATTGGAGAAAGAACACCTAATGAGCAGTGATATTTTGTAGCACAAAGTCTCTGGAAACTTAGGTTTATTTGCTTTGTTTTGCTTTTAATATATAGCAATAAAGACAATCATAAACATTTTAATGAAAATCACTATATTTTAGCTTGACATGAGGCCATATTGTATAGTGGTCCCCCCCCCCTTTTTTTAAAGGTAGAATTCTCCCATGAAGTCAATACTAAATTCCACTTCAGCCTGATGGCACATAACAACCTGTAACTATTATTGAAAGAAAAGAAACCTAGTACAAATTATGTTACTGTAGCATGCACTGTGTCAAAAGCTTAATAGCATTTGCAAACAACAGTGGGGAGAAGCAAAAGTAAAAAGCAGTAATTGTGTTATTACAAGATAACTATTTACA
This sequence comes from Apteryx rowi, assembly GCF_003343035.1. Classification (NCBI taxonomy): domain Eukaryota; kingdom Metazoa; phylum Chordata; class Aves; order Apterygiformes; family Apterygidae; genus Apteryx; species Apteryx rowi. Next base: position 4,918 of record NW_020451229.1, on the reverse strand, counting down.
AAAACATTGAATGCTTATGTAAAATACACATACAGAATAACTTTTTCACTTGCTAGAATCCTCCTGAATTTGATTCACAACCCAGCAGTAATCCATCATACTGAGAAATTGGTTGCTGTGCTGATTTTATGTTTGGTAATAGCCCAGAAATCTGAACTTTATGAAGATCTAGTATAAAAGTGATAATATAAGATTGCAACATTTCTGTATGAAAACAGCATTCCACCATTCTGATGAGATAGACCTGTTGTACTCTTTTTAGCAGAAATATTTCCAAGGAAATTTAATAAGACACAAAGGCGAGAAATGGTTTGAGTTTTACAGTTAGCTTATGAGTCAATTCAGTAACTTCTAACACTCATAGTTTTGTATGTTTGCCTCTGTGGGAACCTGTTCTAACTCTAAAAAAGAAAATGAATGCATGCAGGGTTTTTTTTCTTTTTTCTTTTTACATAAACTGTTTTCCTAGATCTGTATACAACATAAGAATCTTTTGGCTGGCAGTCCACAAAATCTCTGAAGATTTCCTAGCAAACCATAGTATTAAAAATTGTACCATCTTCTTAACCCAGAGTATTAGTGGACAGAGCTGAAATGATCATAATTTGGCTTTTGATAAAGGTGCTATATATTTTGATGGCAGTAGAAAAGCAAGGAACTTTATCATCTCATGAGTGTACTAGATTGTAAAACCCTTGTTTCAATTAGTGAGTAATGACATATGCAGGTAATCTACATTTATTAATGAGTGTGATGGTCCTGGTACATAAATGGAGAATAACTGTGTTTCCTAGGGTCCAAGCATGGTTTGTAATAAAAGACCTAAAGTTGTGGATAATTTTAATTCATAAAAAAATCTACAAACTCAAAAAAATCAGAATGAAGTATCAGATCAGGTTCCAAAGAGAACCCTTTGGTTTGCCTATTATTTTATCTCAGAAACTATCATGCTATCCTAAGAATATCATAAAGGATTAGGAATATGTGGAGACCTGATATTTTGATTAACTGGCTGAACAAAAGAGAAAACTCATTTAGTTTCTCAATGTTTTTATCTTTAAAAACAGCTAAATCTTAAAACATTTTGTTGAAACAAAACAGTTCAACTTTCAAAACAACTAATTATTTTAATGTGAAACTATTTTGGATGCATATCAAAATCAACTAATAGTTTTGGTTGACCCTACACACACACAAACTTGGCAAAAACCTATTCACTGAAAGAGTTTTGTCAACTCTATAGCTAAATATGAAGCAATTTATCATGCTCCTCAGGATTTACAACATACATATGTTTGTGTGTGCTTCAGATTATGACAGATGTTGAGAAGGTTACAGCCAAGTGTTCATCTGTCTTTCAAGTGTCGAGTGACCCTGGACTGCATTATCTAAATGTCCCCCTGACATGAATCCAGAAAAGGTTCTTCTACATGCTTGAATATTTTCAGAAAGAACACAGAGCTTTGCTGCAGGCCTCAGTGAAAGCACCAAAAAATTGTAGCCATCTGCTAAGTACTGTGGAGTATTTTCAAAAGAGACAGAAATGGTGTCCTAATCATAGTTCAACAGACTTGCATATTTTTAAAATAGACTGCTTACTGAACTTACTTTAAGCTAAAAGGCACAAAAATATAAAATACAAAAATAGGAACCTAGTATTATTGTCAGAAGTGTTGTGAAGGGCCAACTGCAACTGAAAACAGTTATGTGCATGCTTTTGCATACTTTCCTATCTAATCTCTTAACACTTTTTTTTAACCTAGCCTTTAAGATCTGTAAAGGTCTTTTGCCTTTTTTTTTTTTTTTAATGTGGGATGGAACCTGGAAAGCTGATTCTTTCCTTCCACCATTCCCACAAAAAAGTAGGTTATTTCTGCTTGCTATTTTAGTTAAAGCCACTAGTAGCTGGACAGTATTCTTTCTGGGTTGTGCTGGATAATGTCCTAGATATCCAAGATGTCTATCCTGAGCTCTTATCTGTTAACTGAAGAGGAAACTTTCACAAAAATACTCTTTCTAAAATATCCACTGGTCTTCAAAACAAGCTAAAATATGAAATAAAAAACTTCTAAGCAGTCTGATTTAAATATTATTCCCTCACAGTGCTTCTGCATTTCAGTGTCCTGTTTTGTCCTGTAGTCATTTACTAGCTCTCCAGTAGAGACTTGCCTTGGTTAGAAAAAGCACGTCTCTGAGAAATGGGTGTCAGCATCAGGTGTGGCTGACTTGGCAAAGCAAGTTACTTAACTGCCAACTGTTGTAAAAGCTCTGCCTGTTTTTTTCTCTGAAATTTCCCATGGTTGCTATCATTCATGCATCGCTGGTAGAAACAGTGGGAATGCTGGAAATGACAAAGTGACTGACAACTCCTGGCATTTTAATGTCTATCATCTAGCCCTGCATTTCTTGTACACATACATGGTCAAGAATGATGCTGTTGCTAATATTATGGCTAAGCCTCTAGTGCAAGGAATGCATTTTGCCTTAGATCTGCAAAGAAAACAATCATTTTGTTTCATAAAAAAAGTGAAATTTCAAAGAGTCATGATGCTGGCAACCTTTATGGCATTTCCTCATTGAAGTGCTTTATTTTACAAATCTCTGTGGGGTTTTGGGGGGAATTTGGGATTTGTTTTTGTCTCTTTAGTCTCTTGCAGTATTTTAAAAACAATAATTGAATGAATAACTGAAAAAACAAAATTCTGTCCTACGGTAACATACTGACACCCGCATAATTCTTTTGCAAGGACAGAAACAACATTTTCACAGGCCCCTGTCACTCGAGGAAATGAGTAATTGTACATCCTGACAAGTAGAGTGAGATTTACGCATCTTCTGCTCTGGAAGGCAGCAAAGCTCCTTCCTTCTCTCTTTCACAAGCCTGATCCTTTATGCATGCTCTCCTGCCTGACCCACCTTCATACCAGTCTTATTCCTATCCAACAAGTGCTGGTTTCCACTTTGTGGCTTGATGATAGATATTTCTTATCTCCCACCTTGGTACTTGCTCTGCTTCCACAATTCTTCATTCAATCTTTCAACCACCTCTTAGCCACCTCTTTGTCCTTTTCTCCTTGTCCACCAAGTCCTCCAGCACCTTGGAGTCCTCTGTTTTCATTGCTCTTCCCCTGTCCAGTTTTTGCTCTTTCTGCATTAGAATTATTTGCCTTGGGATCCCCACTTCCAATTCTGACGTACAGTTGCATTTGCTGGAAACATCCTGTTTAAGCCATGTATTTCTGAAACACAGTCAGGACAGATGTCATATTTAACAGTGAAGCCACAACAAGCCTTTATAGCACTTGCACTACAGGTGACATTAAACTCATATAACGTTATGAAATTTGGCCAGCTCTCACAAGAACAACAAAAGCACATCTTTGATGCAATTCTTCCTCACGTGCACATCTAAATATCAAATCCCTGCACAGAAATATGAAGGTATCAGTGATTCTAAGAGAAAAAAAAATTAAGCTGTGTTTTTTTAATGTCATAAAGCATCTTTTCTCTAATTTCTGTTTTATAAATAGCTATTTTAGATAAAACTTGCAACAACAGCAAAAATTCATACCAATGGAGGTAACCAACACAGAGAATTCCAGACCAAGTTTATCTGGGGAAAACCATGAATAGCTGAATATAGAAGCTTCCAATTCAAATCAAGAGGAAAACAGAGAAAGAAGATCTATAATCTCCATTTAGGAGATAATCCCATCCTAGAAAAATTTATAATCTGAATAGAGCTAGACAGAGCCTGGAAAGGGAATTGGAATAAATTGTTTTAGGTTACACAGAAGGTGACAGAGCTGAAAATACAAGCTGGGACTCTAAATTGCCCTATGTGTAGGAAATTGAAATTGCCCAGAAGCAAAATATAAGAACCTAGTTACAGCATTTTCATAACACTTGTTCATGAAAATTGTTAAGGATACTGTAAGTTGATTATATTTTGATCTGCTGCCAACAAAATACATATTTATCCATCATTTATATTTTGACAATGGTAGTTTAATGATGGTGACAAAGACTGATAGCAATAACTAAAATATGTGGCACCACACAGCTGTGTTAATTTTTTTATAACATACCTGATATGCGCTATTACTACAGGACTTTGGGGGGGTTCAATTTGCAGCCATTGCACAATCATTTTTTTGGATACTCGCTTTCTTCGTGTCAAATTGTAAAAGAAAGGCAGAGGAGCATGCAAGGATTATGCTTTGTCCTGATATTATAAATTTAGACATTTTGCTTAATCCATTCCTGTATGTTTTTCAACATGTAATGGAAGCATTTGAAAATTTTCTTAAAGCGGCTTGAATCAACACTGTGGTTTCAAAGAAAAAGACAAGGAGATGGGGAGCGCAAGCACAACGAGCACGGCACGCACCCCTTTGCACACACGTGGTTTGGCAGAACCAGAGTGGAAGTTGTGAACCACCAATTAGCTACTAACGAAAAGTGTTATTTGAAGTTTACAGGCCCGTAATTCAGAATCACGTTACTTGTGCCATTTTCTTGTAGCGGTTAAGCAAAAAGGCATACTATCCTCCAAAAATCGTGCGTGCTATCCAAATGTGATTTTAAAAGCAGCCTGTTGCAGACAGAAAGTAAAATAAACGTAAAATAAAAAGAATTCACACTGCTCGGGGGGGTGGAGAGGCGGGAGGTTTCGGCAGGGCAGTAGGTTTACAACGTTAACAACGGCAAAACTTCCCAGTGGCGAGAAAGACCACTGGGGAAAAAGACAAACGCTGGGCAGCAGGGAGCGGCCGGGTGCCGTGACAGGAATTAGCGGTCCCCCCCCTCCCGCCGCTGCCCCCGCGCCACGCCCCGGCACCGCGCCGCAGCCGCCCCCCGGCGGGGCAATGGCGACGCCGCTCCCGGCCCAGCCTCGCCGGCCGCGTCACCTGGGCAC